>NW_028297098.1:13573598-13660900 GCF_055798465.1 Pogonomyrmex barbatus
CACACACACACACACACACACACACAAATGCATTTATATTATACATAGATATACATATAAACATACATACATACATATACATATATATATATATACACATATATATATACATATATATATATATATATATATATATATATATATATATGTATATGTATATAGGGTGTCCCAAAATTCCCGCATTTGGAATGCACTACGTGATTCTTTATGCTAAAAGAAACAACTTTTTCCTTTAGCAAAATTGCGTGCGACGAATAGTTTTTACAGTGGATTAGATTAAAAGTGACGAATGAGCGCGCGTATGTGCGTAGCGGTCAGGGCTGGCGCGCGTTCTTCAGGCCGGCGCGGTCTGATACTTAATTCTTGACGACTTCACGTACTATATTGTTTAAAGTATGATAAAAGTTAACAAAATAAGTATTGTTTTTATCCTTTAACGATTTAATAAAAAAATTGTCTGATTTCGTAGCATTATCTGGAAATAAAAATAGATGTAAATTATATGGTGTATAACCTGAGCATTCTATTATTTTAATTATTGTTTTATTGTCGTATGTGCAATTGCGTATGACAATAAAAAAATACTGAATTTAATGAATACTTATTAATTACGCCGGCCCTGATCATTACGTACATACGCGCGCTCATTCGTCACTTTTAATTTGATTTACTGTAAAAACTACTCGTCGCACGCAATTTTATTAAAGGAAAAAGTTGTTTCTTTCAGCATAAAAAATCACGTAGTGTACTCCAAATACGGGAATTTTGAGACACCCTGTATATATACATATACATATACATATATATATATATATATATATATACATATATGCATTTACATTATACATAGATACACATAATATACGTACACATGTATGTATACATATAAATATAATTTGCACACCCGCCGATATTTCAATAGCGACGTAACTCATTGCAGTTCCGAACGTAAACTCGTTCAGGTGCAAGCAGCCGTAAACTTATCGACCGCGCTCATATTCCCGCGTGACTTACAAAGGCGCGCTCAGAAAAGAGAGAGACCGTTGCCGCATGATGTACGTACGCGATGGATTAATTACCCCTTCTCCGAAGAGAGGCATAAATACACTGGGGCGTCCTTCCGTCGAGATGCTTCTTATTATCTTATCGATCGGGACTTCTTTTCTCCTTTTCTTCTTTCACGCGTCTCGCCTCTATTTTTAATCCGACTAAAACACATCTTTGTCTTATTTGTAAAAAGATTTATATTATCATACCAATGCTATTGTATCAAGATAACATTGGCAATTCGTTCGATTTTCGTAACTCGTATTTCTTCATATGTATATTGCGTAGGTTTAAAAATTAGATACAAATTAGAGACAAATAGAATTTGCAATATGGAAAGGAATTGAAAATTAACATTCACAACTGATTAAAGTTTTCATTTCTTTAAACTTTTCTGGATGATACTTTTTTTTTTTAATACATTTCAATTTTGGTGATATCAAATCGAATTAATTTTGAATTTACATTACATTTCAATTTTTAAGAAGGATGTATATAGAAGTATGAATATACATAGCATGTATGGAGAAGTTTTGAAAATATATTTTCAAAATATAAGAAAAAAAGTTTTTCTAAAAACTTTTTTTTTTGAAAGAGAATAATACGAGCGAGAAATTTTCTCATTATTAGTTCGCCTCATTCTTCCAGGAAAAAGTTGAAGCAATTTCTTGAGTCACGCGTCTAACGGAGGCATGCCGATAGGAAAAGGCTGCCCTCGCGTCCATTTGCGTCGCGCCGTTCCGCTTCGCATCATCGTGGCGTCGCATCGGTCGGTTATAAAAAATGATAAGGGAAAATGGGACCAGCGGTGCTTCTCGCGCGCCGGCCAGGTACAAATTACTGGCGCGCTGCACGGAGTTGGATGGAAACTAGTCTTGGGAATTGAGGGAGGCGCGTAGGGAAATTGCTATACAGCTAACGGTTTTACCTCCGCTTGTCTACCGCCCTCACGTTACCCTCCCTCCCTCTCCACCTTCTCCTTCTCTTCCTTCTCCCGCGCAACCATCTCTCTACCTCCCGTTTCCTTTCTCTCTATTCCTTCCCGTCCACCACGGCAACCAGTTTCCACCCAACTATAGCTACTGATATTGTAACACCGAGCAAAGCCGTTGGTACCCACTCTCACTCGTCGCTCCCTCCCTTCCCCTCCCACGCTTTCTACGCTCCTTCTGTCCTCTCTTGCCTCCATACGCCCCTTCCTCCGTCTTGTGCTCTTGTGCTTGGTGTTTATGAGGGTCAAAGATTCGCGGCGTAACACCTGGGGCTTATGATTCCGGGCATTATTGCCGGAGTAAATTAACCATGCGATATCGCTCGTCTCTTTTTCACTTCTTCTCCCTCTCATTTTCTTCTTATTTGTTTACTTTAGTCATTTTTTTTTCTTAAAGCACGAATTTCCCAAATAGCAAGAGGTATTTTTAAATGGTATAACAGAATGAATATATTTTGATTAGTGTACATTACATTATTTATTAAAATAAATGAATTTAACGTTTACTTACATAGCGTTCTTGATTAAAATTACGTTGGGGGTCTGTCGAATTTCTGTCACAGTAATGCGAAATTAAAATCTCTTTACCTTTCTGTTGGAATAAAAAGTATCTTACATGTATATTTATTTCGCTTTCCGAGAAAGAATATTATTACATATTTGACTTTCTTAGTTCACACTGTTATTTACTCAAATCTCAGAAGTCATTTAAGTCTTAATTGCAAGTTTGAGTGTAGGAGGGAGTTGGGTTTTTAATCCTGTTATAACGGCAACAATGGGTGTTGCTAGGCTGTTGAGTATCTTGCTGCTAACTTTCTGCTGAGCTTCATATCGTGGAACCTTCTTGTTATAGGACTTCTAACACATTGCCTCGAAATTTTCTTTTGTAGACATCTAGGATCTTATATAGATATCTTATATAGATATCTTTACAATCTTATATAGATATCTTTTTATAAAAGAAAATTTCGAGATCTGTATATATAGTATGTGCTTCGAATTTTCTTTTGTAGCATCTTTACGAGTGAGTTGACCTGCTGGTCAACGGCTGTTCTTCAAGAAACGTTATGATACATTAAATACGTTTCTATTTATAGAAATCTTTATAAGTGTGTGTGTGTGTGTGTGTGTGTGTGTGTGTGTGTGTGTGTGTGTGTGTGTGTGTGTGTGTGTGTGTGTATAAGTTTCTTGAAGAACAGCCGTTGACCAGCAGGTCACCGGGTATATCGACATTGGCCGTTGAGAAATTAATTTCCTGCAACGAGGATGGTTCGAGAGGTTCTCCGGCAAGCAATATATAGACAGCGGTATGAGCGCACACTCCGCACTTAAGATCGTCGACTCGCTCGTGGTTGAAACGGTAAAGTCAATGTCTTACAAGTTAAAGTTGACCGCAGGGACACGGGAGTGGCTATGGCAACGTACATCTCTCCTTCTCTTCCTTTCGCCCTTTCGCCCTCGTCTCTGTCTCTCTATTCTTCTCTCGTGGTGTACTACTGACCGCCGTGGTATCACGTCCGATTTAATTAGACCGACAGAATGCGCCGAAGAACAAAATTGCTCGTTGCTATCATTTATTTTCATAAGATTCTTTTTTTTATGGTAGAGTAACAGCGGTCGGTTAAGGACGCTTGGAGGCGAATAGGTTGACTTAAATATTTACCAAGTTCGGTTCCTTCGCGATCGACTTGCATCCCTCTCTTTCTTTCTTTTTCTCTCCCCTCCCCCCTCCCTTTCTCTCTCTCTCTCTCTCTTTCTCTACATTAGTAATTTAACGAGCTGTTCTTATCGGTCGAAAGTTGCTACAACGGGATCAATTAGATTCTTGCGATTTTACGAAGATTAATTCCGGACACGAAACAAAGAGCGTAGCTGAAAAATATCTCTGGTCGTTTAAGGAACGTAGTTGCTCTTTCAGCTGAGAATTTATCTGTCGAGCGCGTGACTACACTAGGAGAAATTTTAAAAATTTATTTAGTCCAACTACACCGTTCGCATATAGTTTCAATTTTATGCCAGAGAGGTAATTTAATCCTCGACACATTTTGCGAGGCTGTAAAATAAAGGATTAAATATCCATACGCGGTCAAATATCCACACACGTCTCAACGTCAACGATATAACGATCGAGAGGCGAAACGCGATTATATTATATCACGCATCAAATGCAACCACATTTCTCTTTGAAAATTTTATACGTAAGATTGCGTAAGATCTTGATTGAGATACTTCAGAAACCATTATCATAATAAAAAATTCAGCGCTACTTTCCTCACGGAAATGTAAGCTTTTTGTTGCGAGCAATGCGAATAAAATTTGCTATAACAATTCCAACATCTCGAGAGCTTTTTATACGAGAAATGACAATTTTTTTGTCATCCTCTCGGCTTTCATTCTCGTGTACACGCAAGTATGCGCGAAGGCAAGAATACGTACACGTCCGCGCACGCTCGCTCGCAAAACGATTTTTATCCATTGAAGCACATTTTATCCATCAATGCAATGCAATGCTCGTATAAAACATGTTAGACTATTCGCTCGTTGATGTACAAAGCGATTTTGTCCTATGTAGTATATAGGATGTAGTATATAGGATGAGGTTCCAACCTGATCATTCTAAATATTCACGTTCATTACTTTTAAATTGTTTCAAACAGAAGTTGCATGCTATTAAAGGGAATATATAATTCTTTCTTTTTCGCTATTTTCTTCTTTTATCGAGATGTAAAGATTACCATAAATTTTTTAAACAGAACATCCAACATTTTGTTTTAAAATTAGAAAAAAGTTAGACTAAAAAAAAAATCAATAATTATATAGAGAAATTTTTGAAATAATATAAATAGAAAATAATAATATAAATAGAAAGAACGTGATATTTCTGAAAGTGAAAAACTCATATAGTTTGTATATTTGATTCTGAATTTAAATATAAAATATTTATATAAATATAAAGTGCCTGAAATAGCGAACAAATAATAAATCAAGTTAGATGATTCATTCTGAATATAAACATTGATATAACTATCCATATTTCCATATTTCCATATCTTTCCCCATATCCGCTCGCTATTTTCTAATCAGTGCTGCCGGAAAGGAAAAAACTTAAGACTAACGCTTCAATAATGCACTTGTTTTGCCAGAAAACAACGCTCGCAGCACCGCAAGCGTTTCAGTAATTTCGCTAAGTAGTTCCTCAACGATTTAACCAAATGCGTATCTGAAAGTAGCGGCAAATTATTCCACTCCCGCTGAGCAATACCCTCTTGAACTTAAGTCGTTCTCGTTTCTCTCCAGCCCATCCCCAAACGTGACACCACCCCTGCACCATTCTCTCCCCGTAAAACCTTAGCGATCCTTCTTAAACCTCTTATGTTTTCTCTCCTGCCTCTTTTCATCCTTACACCTTGATCCTTCCTCGCACAATATCGTTATTCATTACTCAATGCACGACATTCGAAAAGCTGACGGGAATGCAGTCGTTATGAATAGAACGGATGCAAGAAAACATATTTTCTCTCTCTCTCTCTCTCTCTCTCTCTCTCTCTCTCTTTTGTTCTTAGTATTTTCTTATACGAGGACATCGATTAAGCTTTAGTCGGACGACGATAAATCCTTCGCGATTTTACGCATTTTTTGCTTCAGACAATCCTATAAACACAACTAAAAAGTCTCACGAACGACATTGTGTGGCACAAATATGTTTTCGTATTGTGTGAGACATATATATTTTTACATATATGAACCCCCGTTCTAAAAACATAGGTGAGAAATACTTCTTTACCTTCCTATATAAAGAGTGCTCAGTAAATCAATAAAATATTTTTATTTCTCTAGGTTGTGCAAATCTATAAAACATAGAATAATGATATGTAGAATAAATCAAAATTAATTTTTTGCACGAATTGCCAATTTTAATTTCTCACATATTCCAGCACATATGCTATAAAACATATTTTTGCTCTAATTTACTTTTATATCTACTATATTAGAATATTCATACACTTTTCAACAAATTGCATTTTATTATATTATTAATATCATGTTTATTATTTTAACAATCCAAAGTTATAATTATTTCATCCATTGTTAATCTGAAATTGATAACATGTGGATAACTTATGAGAATCTCCATAGGTATCATTATTTCAATATTATATGTTCACATATTTGTTCCATTTATTGAAAATATTAAAAATGTTAAAATTTCCAATAATTATTTAAACTAACTCATTTTTTATATTAAAATTTATAATAGTTATTTATTGTTTTGTATCTCAGATATTTTAAGATATGATTTATCATTATATAAGTTAATACAAAATATTTTTGTCATGTTGTGTCATGTTTCCAAATAAAATGGAAAATAAAATTACATTACATTAAAATAAAAATTTAATTAGAAATTAAAAAAAAGAGAAAAAAATTATTGAATTAAACGTATAATACTTGTACATAAAATATGTTTTAAGATATAACTTGCAAATTCAATATTTTTTCAACAAATAAAAATATTGCAATATATTTTCATTATTCTTGTATTTTATTAACTTTTTAAGTCTATTATTTTCATTACTTATATCATAAAAGTATTGATTATTGTTGTTTTTACGTGGTGCTGATTTGTTGCCAATTGTGTAACTCGTGAGCTTAAATTCCGGTTGGTGGTGACATCTGTATTGACAGCTTGATTGAAAAATGGTTGATTGAGAGCGAATAATAAATAAAAGACAAAAAGGGAAACATATAACAAAATTAAAAATAAAACAATGCAACGTATTTTATCTACGTCTAAAAGTATACCGTAATACTTGTACAGTATACGTACATTGGAAAAGCACAATCTGATTTAATGTATTCAAAAATACATATTTATATCGCATATCGTAAATAAATAATAATCAAATTTTTGTATTGATTTAAAATGTTTCCTTTTTAATAAAAATTCTATTAAATAGTGTTCCCATATCTCTTCAATATTTAATATTAAATATCTCAGAAATAAAATCGCAAATTGTGCTTAATTAAAGTTTACTTAAATACGATCAAAGAAAAAGACATTGTAATCTATAATTAACTTTGAAGCATGAATTTCAGACTTTATAGTTATTCTTCTAATGCTTGTTTTTATTTGGTCTCTCAAATACCATTAATGATAATTTTTGTTGAAAAAGAGAGATCGCGTAGAGTAATGTTTATAAAAATTAAACGTAATCTGAAATTATAATCTTATAACGTATTCCGCTTGCGTACACCTTACGAGGGACCCTTTGGCATTTCATCTTTTTATATAAAAAGATTTACTACAGATAGAAGTTCCCCAAAGAGGTTGCCCCCATGTTATCACTTATATTATGAAAGTTCACGTTACCACTCTCGGATTAGGGATGTTAAGACTAACCTTCACGCGACGTCGTAATTCCTCGTTTGGGGTCTCTCTCTCTCTCTCTCTTGGTCGAAGTTACTCCGAGCGATTGCATCTTGATCGTTTTAACGATTCGTCGTGGCAGCTCTTCGCACGACCGCGCCAGTACAGCTAAATCGCGCGATACGAAAGCGGAATTACTGGAGCTTTACTAAAAGCGTTTATACAACGATTTAATAGGATTATATCAGCGCCAGCGCGCGATTAATTTTGCAAAAGTTTTAACGATTCTCGCTGATTGCGATGTTACTCGGCGTCATAACGCTTAGTCCAGCGCAGCAATATTTGTGCGTCCGACAATATTTCAATTATCATCGAAATTACGACAATTTATCGAAGCATTTATAAAACGTTTATAAAAACCATCTAAATAGATGGTGGATCCTCTAGATTACTGTAAATTAATGTGATTTTAAGAGGTGCGGTAGGATATGTACAATAAAATCCCACCTATATCATCGGACGTAAAACGATTTTCATTACTTTTTCCCGATTCGTTATTATAAGTTATATTATCTTAAAGTTAAAGATCAAGTTTTCAAATTATTTTTAAATAAAATAACTATAATATATAAAATATATAATATAATTATATATGATATAAAAATATATAATATAATTGAAATAAATTAGAAAAAAAAATATTAGCCTCATGTTAAACGTTATAAGAAGCAAATTAATGCTTGTATTGTAGAATTAAAATATTCTCTAAAATTTAAGCCTCTTTGTAACAGATCTGTATTATCCTTAGCGGTTTATATAATATAGGAAAGGCACCACGAGAATTTCAGCTAAGAGAGGACTACAAGCGAGTTATTCAAGTAATTTGCAGCTGCATAACCGACACCATTGCTGCACCATTAAAATTAATTAAGCTCTGTTATTGGAGGTAAGATTTGTACCGATTACATGGCTTTGATCAATGGGTGTAGAATATGGTGTGTGATCGATCAGTATGATGATTTGCTGAATTCGAGATAACGATGGGATAATTCGGAAACGACGAAGAGTGAAGTCACGAACGAGTTAGAAAAGAGTGTGAATTATAAAGGGTTAATTAAAAACTAAAAAAGACTGATCCTTAAATAATACTTTCATTTTAAATAATCATGCAACTCCGCTTTTATACAAACTATTGAAACTTTTTATAAAACGCTTCGGTAATTCTCTTTCAAATAACCTTAACAAACAGATATTTTCTTTAAATAAGAAAAGATGCCACTAATCGATTACAATTATAGTTAAAAGCTACAATTGTATGGAATTTATATTTATTTTCTCAACTTCTTAATATGCATTTAACTACACCTGCATTTAATGTCGAAAATAAAATTCTATTAACACACAAAAGTCTCTTTGAAATTAATTAAAAAGTAAGACTTTGTCCAATCGCATCCTCCAAGTTTAATTTACCGAAACCTCCTAAGTGTGTGCTCATAGAAAAATCATTATCCTCTTATGCGGAAATTTTCTTATCTCAATTTTCATACACAAATTATCTCTTTTAAATAATTTCATCTACGTTTCTTGATAATATTTTACGATATGTAAAATATAAAATGTAATTATTATTTGCTATTAAAAAATAAAAAAATCTATAATTTAATCTTTTGCAAATATATGGATTAAAAACCTCGCACATTTGCGCTTCTGTCGACGCTTTGTATTTTTAATATTCACTGAGAAATGAAGGGCGCTGGGAGATGAAGGCGGTCCTTCCGGAGTATATAAATGTAGTTGTCTTACAGCCTTATAGAGATATTGTTTTCACGCGGGAGCGAGCAGGAAGACATCACCAACAGCCCTGCCCCCTCCCCCACAATTACATCGCGTTCATATGTTAACGGAGGGGGACGGGGGAGGGGGGAAGGGGTGAAAAAGTTTTAATACCGCCTTGACTCCCGGCGGCGCAGTATATTTCCATGAACTTATTGTCGAGGCGCGAAACTCGGCTTTTTGCAGGACACGTGTTGCCTGATGTATTCCGAGCTCGAAAACTTATTTGCCCCGGAGACTACGCGCCACATTTCATAATGTGCCCGGGATGTTCCCCGCGGGTCCGTAATGCCGCCAGGGAATCAAAATGAAGGCGAGGACACGGCACCATTGCGGGCTATCGGTGCACCGAGTATTTCGTTCGCCTCTCCCCCTCGCCTCCCTCCCCCCTCCCGTTTCCCTTCCAACCAACCCTCCGCCTCGCCATCTCTCGTGGTTCCCGACGCCGTTCGTCCATCCTCCTTTTACCTTCCGCTTTCCCACGCGTTTCCCGGTTAGATGATTCGCCATCACCCTCGTGCGCGCGCGCGCGCGCGCGCGAACACACTTGGAGAACCACTGGAACATAAATCACTTCGCACCCGGTTGTCGCGAGAGCTTTTACGCAGGGCGTAAGTATACCGTATAGACATTTTCCGTTTTTCACGAGAAACGCAACAACCTGCTCTCTTATTGCGCGCGATCCTGATGATTGCTGGCTACCGCAACTAGATTCCTGTTTACTCTTTTGTTACGTAAAGCTACTACAGCGATCACTTGCAAAGTGATCTTTTCCTGTGTATGAACCCTCATTGGATTACAGCTGAATAGTTAACGCGTTTTGAAATGATAATATGAAAATAATCCACTGCAACGTTATATTGTACGTAAAATGATAAAAGATGTACGATGTTGTTGTCGATACGTTGGCGTTATTTGAAAATTTGTTATACACGCAGATGCATCATTAATTATAAACGCTTTTAATATCTTTTATATTTACGCATATTTCAGTTACGTATATTGCAATTATATTTTATATTGTTTACTTACTTGTACTTTGTTTACTATTTATTATTAGATATACATTTAAACGAAAATAACTTTATTTTTTTTTTTTATAATAGAAATTTCTTATTGATTTGGAATACTTATAAATAAACTTTAATAAGAAATATGTAATTATAAATTTATTTTTATTTTTAATCAGATAATTAAATTTTAAATGTTGTCACTTTTTTTATCAATTTAAGTCACTCTTACCAAAAGTGATAATATAATATGATGCGACAAAGTGATAGATACGTACCATATCCGCGACACAGTGCACATTCTTCCGATACAAAACAATTGACTTCTGGTACAGCGATAGCGGCTCTCTTCTGTTCCAAAAATGTCGATTAGTCATTTATCAATGAATTTGTCCATCGACGCGGTTCATATAAATTCAAAGTTGAAATTGCCCTGAGAAAGCCTTTTCTCCGACAATTCAATGTCATTGCGTGTATGGCCACGTGCGAGTGTTCCCGAGCTGGAACTCGGATCTACGGAAATCTGAAACTCAGATGACAGCGGTTGAACTCCTGCCGGACGCGGGCGTGCACCGACCCCTGTTGTCCGAAGATTTATGAAAAGAAATACTCGTAAATTATAAACATGGTAGTCCCACATGCGCGCAACAGAGGGAGCGAGCGAGAGAGAGAGAGAGAGAGAGAGAGAGAGAGAGAGGAGAGAGAAGGAGAGTGAAAGAGTAAACGACGAAAGAGAGAAAGAGAGAGAGAAGGGTGTAGGAGGAAGAGGGAAGGAGTCGGTGTTAACGGCTCCGGGTGCACGACTTGATGCACGACGCGCATACAGGGGTTAGGTTAGGTTAGAGTGGCGGGCACGCAGCAGGAGTTGCCTGCTTCGCTTGCTCTCTCTCTCTCTCTCTCTCTCTCTCTCTCTCTCTCTCTCTCTCTCATCGCGTTGACATTTACTATCTATCACCGCGCGGTAGCGTCATAAAGCATACAAACTCGTTCGCGCTGGAACGGAAATTAGTATGTAACTCCATTTTAACCTCCCCTTTTCTTCTCCCTTTCCCCCTTGTTCCTTGCTTCAGTTCCTTTCCTGATATCTTAGGAAACATCTAGCTAATAACATCGGATGCTGGCGATGCAACGCGGATGAGTCATGTGCGTTCCAAGTTTCCGAAATCCGGATCTTTTCCTATACAAATGGATTAAATAGAATAGATGCTCGAAATTTTTGTAAATAGAACAAAAGGGAAATGAAAAATCGTAAGAAAGTATAAAACGTAAACACGTCGACTCCGCGTGACGTATAGATAAATAAATTTATTAATATATTATGTTATTCTACAAAAGATACTTTAAAATATTTTAATATAAGAAAGAATTATTTATGTGTATGTGCACCAATATAATTGCAGTAATATAAGTCGAGAATAAAAATTTAAGTTTCAATTTTAGCCGAAGAATAACAAATTGTTTAAAATTTATTCAATAATTCTATTGTTTCTATTTATTAAACATAAAACCGATATTGTTAACCGACCTAATAGATACCATGTTGCGTATTAGGCGCATCTGTATATCCCTATATTCCATTTTATACTCTCTCCTGCGGGCATATAAACATATAATCATAGAAAACATTACACCTCGTCATCGGTAGCCAACACGATTCGATTCGTAATCACCACATCATGGCGTATAAAATGTTCAAATATGCAAATGTAGATGGCTACGGTTGCATTATCCATGGTATTGTGTTCCAAATTTGACCATCGAACGAAACGGTTAATTAATAACCATAATCCGATATAACATATATATATAACGCACATAATATATAGGATAACATATAGGAACCCAATGATCGGCCGTTGAGATAATTGCCATTTTCAGAGATAGCTTAACGGGATCCTTCGAGGCCATTTCCAACTCGCTGGGGGCGCGGAAAAATTGCACCTATATTATTCATTTACGACCACCATAATCGTGTAGCAACTACCTAACGAGCACGTCTCTCCGAGCAAAAGATAATCGTTTTCGGAAAATGTCTGTCTTGTAAACGTAATGATGTAACGATGTAAAATTACAGTCGCAAGTGAAGCAAATTTTTTTAACGTGATTCACCGACGCAGCAAGAAGGGAGTATACAAAAAGGGAGGGAGAGAGAAAGAGAGAGAAGAAAAAAGAAAAAAAATTTTATAAAATTAAATAGTTCTTCCATTTCATTATTTCAATATTGTACTAATTCTTTTTTCTATCTAATATTTCATTAAAACTTATTTTGACCGACTTATAAATCTTAGACTGCTGTAGACTTTGTAAAGATTCTAGTACGTAAATATTATATATTATAAATTTTTTTATTTTATTAACCTTATATTTTTTATATATATTTGTAAATAGAAAAACATAAAATTAAAAAACCAAACTTTTTCTTTTAAAAGATATAATTCACTTAAATTAAAACGCGCCATGTGTACCATATGTACACAAAATGAATGTACATATTTTAGTCATATTAAATTAAGTGAAATTTTTTATTACATATTATATATATTTAATTAATTTTACATTATACGGCAATACGTATTTGCGTAATGTATCAACTTTTAGTTGAATTCATCTTTTTGATGAGGCAATATGATTTTCCCCATTTTGATTTTGTAAAATATTTTATCATTATCAAATTACACATGTATTTTAACTTCTATTACACGATTTAAATTTTGCGGTATTCAAGTTATATTGCACTAAATAGTAATTAAATGTTTTATCATTGAAATTATCAATGAACATACGAAAATATTTTGATACTATAATACAATGTTTGGTCAATTATATCATACATTCATGAAATTTTTTTGTCAATCAAAAGCATTCGGACTATTTAATGGTTTTGCCTATCGATTAATTGCGTCCATCGGATCTACATATATATGTAAACATTACGCATCAGAGAAACTTAGTCAATATTGGCATAGCATAAAATGGTTATAACAACAATAATAATAATAACGATAACATAACAATTATTCGCAATTATGATTATAATCACTATCAATTATGGTAATTAATATTAAAGCTGGTATTACAATGCAATTAGCGCTTTGATAACCGTTTTCCCGATGGCAATTTAGTACTAATTACAGCATAAGGCCACAATGGCTGCCAATATTGTTATACGAGCAAACAGATTGTTTATCTTCCTTCGTTTATTATATGAGACGTTATGTTAAATAGTTAAATACACTTGACATGTCCTTGCAACGGATGTATCACGTCGTGCGTCTTGCTCTCCGCGGGTTTCTCTCGGAGTTTTCAACTTAGACGGACAATTAGTCGAGCAACGACGTTTAACGAGGGCACGGCAGTTTTGTTAAAATAAAAATAGTTGGCGATTTAATCTCTTGCGAACAAGTGATTTTCTTTATGCCAGAAATACCGTCGGTCACCGACGGCTCGCGTCTTTCAGTTCCGGATTTATCCCGACGTATAAAAGCAATCGCACACTTGGATGATCTAGGCTAGAAGAGTACGCTAGAAAACACACGGTGAATATGGAGTAACAAACTCGAATATGGAGTAACAAAGCTCCCGAGCGAACATCACAGCACGCAACTCGCATTACTCGAATGGAGATTATAATCGTTCGCGCAATATATATTGTGTCACGTACGTCTCTCTCTCTCTCTCTCTCTCTCTCTCTCTCTCTCTCTCTCTCTCTCGGCGAAAATCCCGAAGTATTATTCTTCTTGACGTTTACATTCGTTGACTTCCGCGCGGCTTGTGTCGCAAAAGCAGACGCAGTAATGCAGATACGCGAATCATTTCCGCTACGAGCACTTGTGTCAGCGCATGGAGCACGCCGGCTAGTTTGCTTTCTAAAGCGCAAAAAACGTTTCTTTTATTATCCAAATAAAATTGTGCGCTGACCATAACCGAATGGAAGGAATCCAAATAAATGTATGTTGTAAAAAGAAGGGAAGAAAGTATGAAAAGAGATATCTTTGCGTAAATTGAAATTATTTATTTTTTTTTTTATGACAACAAAAGTAGCCCTGAAATTTTATATTTTTCAGCCTTGAAAAATATGTGTAATATTCTGCGAGAGAATTTTCTGCCTCTTCATATCTGTCAATCTTACACTCGTGAAAAAAAATCCATACGTTAGGCTTTAGGAAATCGTACCAGTTGCTTGCAATTAAGTGTTTAGCTAAAATTTCCCTATTGTTTTGCCAACGGGAACTTTCTCAATCGCAATTAGTTCCACAGAAACAAATGACACGGGTAGATTGCAATATCCGGCTCCTCATAGCTTTGCGTGTATTTGTAGAATTTGCGCTGTCATTGTCCCTCCTCATTCTTCCACCCATTTCTCTCTCTCTCTCTCTCTCTCTCTCTCTCTCTCTCTCTCTCTCTCGCTCTCTCTCGTTGGTTTGCTCGTGGAATTACCTGCGTCGCATTGCAAATGATTCTAGCTACCTTCGTTTAGCGACTAGCGGAGGAAACAACTTTTCACATCTTAATGCATAGCGTCCTCTTCTCGACATATATATTGTCACGACGATGTAACTCATTTATAATCATAAAGCTGGTAATTCGCGCGTGCTGTATAATTCAGGAATATTTTACTGTTGGCTCGACGAGCGTGCGCTAACTAAATAACGGCCCGGAGTCGGAGCATTACTACGGGATCGCTCCCACTTGTCTCGCATCCTTTCGATTTGGTTGCATTCCTCCCACTAATAGCACCATATAATTTATAAGCTGCTCCATAAGTACTATAATTCCATTTACGGCTTCTTTGATTAATTTCAAGCCGATTGTTTTCTCTCGACTATCTCTCGAATAATGTTACGCTTAAATGAAGATGTAATTTGAAAATGTAGTCTACGAGAGGCCTTTAATATTCGAGAGGCCTTTAATATTCCGATGGAATATTCGAACATGTTTTTGTTAAATTAATTTACCGCCATCTTAAAGCACTTTTTCGCAACGCCTGCCAAAAATGTGCATTCCAAAATACGTGCTCTTCTTTTTCGGATGTAAACATAAAAGATAGTCTTTTGAAGGAAAGAAACAAAAATGTCGAATTGTCGAACTACGAATTTAGGCAATCTCTCCCTTGATATTCGACAAAATCATTTGCGATATGCTCGTAATAGAGCGCATCTTGATATTCCACGCGTGTATCGGCGCGCGTATGTGTCTCTTCCGAACATTTGTCTCGTGTAACTTCCGTATAGCTCATAATCCAGGAATATCTCACGCCTATCGTTATCCGGACGTGGAAGATAAATACAACGACCGGCTGCTGTGTTCGTTGGGCGCATTACTCTAGTTTCTGTGCAGGTGTTCCTGGAATTTGCATTACCGAGCTACTACCACTGAGTGAGTTTCTTCGTTCAACATTGCATCCTCATACCAACGTGTTGCGCTTGCGGTGAGCGAGGGGGAAGAGAGATAATACGCTGCTTCGATATCACGGGCTGGATATTACAATAATTAAATGGAAGACCCGTTTTAAGCGACGATGACACAGCCGAAACAGTTGGTCTCTCTTTCATTCGCGTCAGCGTCTAGCTCTCTCTCTCTCTTTCTCTCTCTCTCTCTCTCTCTCTCTCTCTCTCTCTCTCTCTTTCTCTCTCGTTCCGAAACGACATTAACATTAAAACGTGATAAAACTAAAAAGAAGAAAACAAGGGACTTTAAAAACATATAGTTATAATAAAAAATATAAAGAGAAATAATCTGTATTACATAAAAAAGTTTCACATCCACACACACAATAATTAAATATATATATATATATATATATATATATATATATAAATTTTGTGCGTGGATATGAGGAGAAGGACGCATACATAAGTACATGTTTCATAACGATTTTAAAATGAATGGATTGATTAACGTTTTTGATTTAATTGTCTCGATCTTTAGACTTGAACTTGCTACGCTTTTATGTATAGAATGTGATTAAGGTTTATTATTTATAATTTTAATTTGAAGAAGCTAATAAACAGGAACAAATTATTCGAACGTCGTGAGAGGATTAAGGAAATATTAAATATTTTCATTAAAATAATTATTTTAAGGATGAATTTCTATAAACATGTTACGCTAACTCTATTTATAATTTAGATTTAGAATTATTAAAACATGAAATATATATCGAAAATAGAACAATGTTTATGTAAACTTTTATTTCATTATTTCTATACTCATGTTTGTATACTCATGTTTTTATTTATATGTATTTATGTGTATGTATGTATAAAATTGTTCAAATTCGATGGATTTTATAAATATTTTATAACTCACTCGAATAAAATAGAATAAATTTCCAAATAGAAAATATTTATTAAAATTAATAATAATAAATTTCCAAAATAGCTTTCTCCAGACGCGATATCTGAGCCGATTTTTAAAATATACAACTTCAGGATTAGAAAACTTTGTCGCTGGATATGAGCTTATAAAGTCTGAAAATATATTTAAATAAATAATTTTATATCTATAAATAATGTCTATAAATAATTTTGAATGTTTCATGATATATATCCTCTTTTAAATAATATTGTAGAAAGTAACTGTATTTTTATTTAAATGTATTCGGTGAAATGTCGATTATTTAATATTATTTCCATTAAATTTTGCTGAATCTAAAATGATGAGTTTAGTGTTAAACTGTTTGAAAATAAATTCAAATATTTTCTCGATATTTTCTCTTGCTTTAATCTAGTGCTTTAGTGACACTATTAATTCTTCATCAAATCTACTACTAAAAGGTCTTAGTCTAATATCTTACCCTATATATAGATATATATATATATATATATATATATAAAATTTGTTATACACATATATATATATATATATATATTAGATTATATATATATATGTAAAATAATGTAAATGTAAAATATTTAATATCGGATTCTTTCTTTCAGATTATTCTAAAATATTATTCTTTTATTTTTTTTATAAGACTCTATATTCGTGATAAGAATTAAATTACAGCTGGATAATAACGAAATGAAACTTGGACTATAACAGTTACATTTACCGAGATTATTTTAGAATTCAGAGAACCTAATAATGTTAAATCTAATTATATCATGTTTGAATTTATTCTATATATTAATCATTTATATATGTCAATACATATCGATTGTGAGAATATATTTACAATTTTAGCATGATTAAAACAATGCAACTCTTGAGAAAGTTTGCTGTACTGCAAGATGCAGGGCAGCGATCTATCACTGCATCGTAAAGCTTGACAGCTATAAGAGAGCTCATTTTAAGGAAAAATGCTCTATGAAGTTGGATTTTGTTTATTTATTAATGTATAAGACGTTTCACTAGACTTGGATTTATGATAACATTGTACTTAAAGCTACATAAATAAAAATTATTGTTATAATTATATATATATATTATATACATACACATTCTTATATACATACGTGCGTACACATATTCGCTCTATTATAAAATTAGACATTAGATTTTCTCTCAAGTTTTTTGAAAGATATTTAATACAAATCTGTTCAGAATAATATAATATTATAAAAATCTACATTTCTGCAAAGGCAACCATTTTCTAGTATTCTGATATTTTTGTAGAATATATATTCGTATTATTTAATACATTTTCTTATAATTTTTTATTATTCTGTGAATTATCTTGTAATTAAAATATATTTCACTTTTTTGTTTTAAAATATTTTATTATAATATATCATGTGCTGTACATAATATTATCTTTAGATGCAATTCATCTTTATTTAAAAACTAGCACGTTTTATTTTATACTGTCTATTTAATTAACATAAGTAAAATATTGCATGAAAAGAGACAAGTTTTCTTTTTCTCCTGAAAACTTTGCTTTAATGCTTAAGAAATCGTTGTCTGCCATCTTCCATTTATTTCTACATTTTAACTAAACCGCATATAACGGAATAGATTCTCTTTTTTTCTCTTCTCTTTTTAACTGTGGTTATATAAATTATTTTTGGGAGAACTTGTTTTCTTCAATTCTTAAAAAAAAAAAAAACTTGTTTGCTCATACCTAGAACATCGTGGCCCGCCGCCCTTCATTTCTTTAGATCGCGTGTAACAAAAGTGACGGAATAGATCGTCTATTTACAGACCGAGCCCTCGTCACCCGTGGGGTGCGTGTGTATCGCGATCTATGTCAGTTGACAGCTACCCCGTATGAATGCACGCACTTACAACGCCAGTCTACCGATGAAAAGATAATTGCATATTTAATTCATCATGCCTTTCATACGCTTTTATACCGCCAAAAGATGCATTATTCTTCAGCAGTTGCTATAGCAGTTGATAAACATACACCAACAATAAATTTTCAATGTCATTTTTATTACGCCGTTTCATTGATCGCTAGATCACTATTCTTGCAACCTCAGGACATATTTTATACTTCACTTTAGTATACGTTAAACGATTCTACCTTTTAATTGCGTTTGTCATGCGATATCGAGATACCGTGTCATTTATGAAAATAACAATTAACTAATTAATTAAATTGATTAATTAATAATTGTGTTTATTCACTTGAGATCTTAGTAATTTATTATGTAGTAATTTTATAGAAATTAATTATTTCAATTATGAATGGTAAAACATGATCAAAATGAAGAAACATATCGGGATGCAGAAATAAATTAAAATTGAAAGAATCTTCGTATAGAAAGATTTTCCAGATAAATAGTTTTCAAAATTAAGTCGATAGATGTGCAATTCACTTACAAGATTGATTTTCTTGAAAATGAAATAAGTATAATATTGTAAATTACATTTTATATATTTATAAATTCGAAAAAAAAATAATAGAATCTGTTTCTATGTGTATTTGCAACAATGACGAATTAGAGAGAAATAAAAATGTCAAGATGATGAAAAGGGAAAGCTAACGTTGATATATAATTCTATAAAATAGTAATAATGTGGACGTATAACGAATGTAACGTTTTATTATGTGCGGACATAATAATGTGGAGATATAATGAGGTGCTATGCACGGGAGAGCGCACCATTGTATAAGATAAAAACTTAATTAAAGCAGCTTGCGTACAATTTTGATTATCATAAGGGCTATTACATACTCACATCGAGTACAAAGCATTATTTTAACCATAGGCGATGTTGCCCGCAGTATATTCAGGTTTATGTCACGCAAATATTATTATAGGTTGAAGAACGGGCGAATATAACGCAGAAATATAAATATAACGTTAAATATGAAAGTTCGCTTGTGTAATTTTTTCACGCAATTCATTAGCCGGAGAGCACACGTGGGCAATGAATATACTGATTATGCGACCTGGTGCGTGAGAAAACAAATGTAAAATACGTTCATATTATATCTATTTCGGAAATTATACGCCTCAGGAAGTGTCATTAAATATATGTGAATATTTGAGGAATATTCTTGGATTATTTAGCAACCTATTTTTAACGTGTTAACAAATTCTATTTATTTATTTTCTTGATGCGCAAGATAATTTTCCATTAGATATACAATTCCGTTGTTGGAGCGGATAAAATGCCGTGCAAATTAAAATAAAATAATCCGCCATCTTCGACATAATTTTCACACGGTTGGAGGCTCGTTAATTAACGGGAACACGTTGCACGCGCGTGTAGCAACGCGTCGAATAGCGAGACACGAAAAAGCCATTCAGGAGCATAACCGCCCTCGTAACAGTTCGCAAGAAGCCCTTTACACGACAGTGTATTATATGCGCCGTCTTACATGTCGCCAAGACGGGAATAGCCCGCTTTACGCACGGTTGTTAATTAGCGTCGGAGCGGCGGAGCGTAAACGTAAAAGCATTGTTCATCCCACGTGATAACGTCGCGTATCGGCGTGCGAAATCCACCCGCGGCGAGTTACCAAGTTTCAGCAGCGCCCTCGGAAAACGTTTGTCCCGGATAGGCGGCGACAGATACCAATACGATTATGCGAGAGTTATGCGTGTACGTTAAGCGAGGACGTTCGATACGTCATAGATCCTATTGCGTCTACTCGGCAATTAGCATCGCTGATTTTCCAAGTTTCCTTTTATCAATCTTTTCTCCTTAATTTCTCTCTCTCTCTCTCTCTCTCTCTCTCTCTCTCTCTCTCTCTCTCTCTTTCTTTGTTTCTCCTCTTTACTGTCCTCCTTCTCTCATTTTGCAGTACAACCCTGTTGGCTGCTGCGTGGCCGATCGGATTTCAAATTGCGCGTTTAAATTTCCGCCCCATATGCTTCGAAAAATGTCGACCGCCCGAAAACCTATGCAACAAATAGCTATGCGAATTTTCCACAGGCGGGTATTATCAGCGACCGTCCGATCGATTGCTGCGCGTTTCTCTCTGAATATTTTCGTTTTCGAGAGATATTCTCTCTCTCTCTCTCTCTCTCTCTCTCTCTCTCTCTCTCTCTCTCTCTCTCTCTCTCTATCTATCTATCTATCTATCTATCTATCTATAACTTTGCACTCAAATTTGCGCTGTCAATGTGTAAAATAACAAAATATACATTGGCCGATTTAAATTGTGATACTAGTTGATAATGTCAGCCATTTCGTGTTTAGACATGACAGATCACTTGGTGCATTGTGAAGAAATAAGGGTTGATTTGGGGATAGAACTATCCTACACGTGCGCACGCGCGCACGCACACACACACACACACACACACACACACACACACACACACACACACACACACACACACACACACACACACACACACACACACACACACACACACACATACACACACTTTAATAAGTATGCGTATCGATAACATAACGGTATCACATGTATTCGAATTATTATATGCATAATTGCAAACAGTTGTTTTTTTACTTAATGATACTTTACTCAATGATACTGGTATTTATAATGGTTAACCATTATAAATTTTTTTTTGACATAACGTTTTGTTTTGTAATTTTTATATTTACCTTAAAACATGAAAACTCATTAAATAATTTATACAATGTTGCTGCAATCTCTCCTATCGTGCTCCAGGAGGATTATTTGTATATTTGCCAATGGCGTTGGAGGGTGTCGCCGTTGCAGTCCGATCTGCATCCATCGAGAGAATAGAACCATCATCTCTCTGGAGTACCGATCGTGGGGATTCGAAAGAATACATGTATATATGTATATTGTAATATACGTATATATATATATATATATATATATATATATATATATCATTGTATTGTTGACGTGATATTCTAAATACGTTATTTGCGATAAATATCATCACATGCCTCGGTAGTCGAAGATGCCTGCCCGGTAAGCAGGAGATCCAAGTTCGCGATTCCTGGCTGAGGTGATATTTTTTCGCAAAATAATTACGAGTTTTCACGACTAGTTCGTGGTCTCGGGCCCCGTCGTGACGCACACCCTCCCTTCTTATTTGGGGGCTCGAGCCATGCTTGATGCAATCTCTCCTATCGTGCTGCCGGAGGATTATTTGTATATTATTTGCCAATGGCGTTGGAGGGTGTCGCCGACCTGCAATCCGACCTGCATCTATCGAGTGAGAGATCAACATCGCTCTGGAGTACCGGTCATGGGGATTCGAGAAAACATACATATATATGTGCATATATGTGTGTGTGTGTGTGTGTGTGTGTGTGTGTGTGTGTGTGTGTGTGTGTGTGTGTCATTGTATTGTTGACGTGTTGTTCTAAACACGTTATTGCGATAAATATGCCATCACATGCCTCGAAAGGATAAGATGCCTGCCCGGTAAGCAGGAGATCCAGGTTCGATTCCTGGCTGAGGTGGTATTTTTTCGCAAAATAATTACGAGTTTTCACGACTGGTTCGTGGTCGAGCCCTGCCGTGACGCTCTCCCTTCTTATTTGGGAGGATGTGTGCGTCACATTTTTTCATATCTAATAAAAATATGTATATATAAATATTGAAAAATTTGTATAGAATTTTAATACAAGGATAAAAGATAAAAATTATGCGGAAATCAACTTGAATAAAATAGCGTCATTCCAATTTAAAAGTAGAAAAAAAATTCAGAGAATTATGTAGGAAAATATAGAAATATATAGTATGTTGTGAGTGCAGATTCTTAAAAAACTATTGTATATTTATTTTAGCATATTGAAGTAAACATATGGTATTATTAAATAATATATTACACGTTAATGTTTTTTAAATATAAATGCATTTTTTAAATAAAAATATCATTTATTTTTCATAAAAATACATTGCAAAAATAAGAATTAATCAATTTTTCAGAAAATGATACGATTATATTCCAAGCATATTAATTCCTCCTACCAGAGAAAATCGAAATACAATACTCGAAACGCAATATTTATATTATTTTTATGCTTTATTTTTTATTTTTATTTATTATGCTTTATAATTATTCAATTTATTTTTATTTTATGAAAAGGCATAAATATAAAGATATAAATACATAAAAACTAATTAAGGATGAAGGTAGCTGAAATAAAGAATACGTATTACATCTTAGCAAAAAAGTAGAATCGATTTCTTCAAAATATAGATTTCCAATTTTTATGGAATTGAAAATCATAGAATATAAGAAACTTTAACAAAGAAAAAATGGACTTAAATTATTTACTTTTAATAAAATAATAATTCCTAATTTTTTGCTCAAATTCATCAGTTTATCATAAATTTATATCTATTTATTATTACTCATATGCAGCGTATCTAAACAAGATAATCGGATTTGTAAATTGATTATATGATAATTGACAATTGTTAACGACTTGATATGATACTCCATTTCAAAATCACATTTTACAATAGAAAACCTTAGTATAATAATAAATCATTTTTATCTATTTTTAATGAGAAAAATAAGAAACGGAAAATAATTATTTTCATCAAAATAATCCGATTGATTTACGGATATTTAGATTTACGTCCTGATTAAGACCGGTCAATCGACAAGTCGTCATCGTCAAAGGACGATGACGAACGAGATATCGCGAAGTAACGGTGACATATGAGCGTGCGTCCCTTCTCGTCACTTGAGGCTTTATTGAAAAATCTATAACGTTCCGCGAGTATACGACAACAACAAAGTTCGACGACATACAGAGCAGATTGTATGGACGATACGTAGGTAGAGATGACTAATCAGCGTGTCCTGAACCACGCAGGGAATCACGGGGTGTACACGCTGTCGGCGAGCTCATTGATCTGCAGAGGCGAGACGATGCGGGAATCGGGGCTCCGGTCGTCGCGCCGTAGCTCTATAAACGACGACGACGACGACGATGACGACGACGAAAAAATATATCGCTGATAGCCACGCCGTTGGTGCGCGAGCGCGCGAACTCGAATCGGGACAAGCGCTTTGCACCTCTGAACCAGAAAATCCGATACGCGCCGATGTATAACCCCTCGCGCTAACGCGAAAAACTGCGCACGGCTAAATGTATCAAAATTTGAGACTAGGAGAGAAAAACTACAATCGCCGCCGGCACCCGTCACAGTTTCCGCATATATAAAAGTCGGATCACACGTTCCGCGAGCGCCGATTTTAATCTTCGGAAAATTGCCGGCCGTGTTCGCGATTGAGTGGTAATCCCCGGTAACAGTGTAACGTAGAAAGACCAACGCGCGAAACGGCTGCGGTATGAAAGGCATATTGAGCATAGCTTAACGAAATCCAGCGTCCGAGCTCGAACAAGCGTAGCGCGGTATCGACAATTTAACGAGTCTAGATTCTAATCAAAGCCGCGGCTATGCGCACCAAAAATTTCGAAATCCATAATTCTTAAATCATCCCCTTTGCTATCAATACCGTAATACTGACATGTTACCTAAGATATAATTGTAAGTCAAGAAAACTTACGGTTTAATATAATTTTTATATTCTCATTAACCTTAAATACATATTTTTGAAGATACGTTTAAAATTAATTTGTATTTTTCGGTGACAGAACGTTTGATTTTAATTTGCGACATTTCCTGATAGATGTTATCCTCTTTTTATTAAACTATAAGAATAATGATTTCTCGAATTAAATTAAGATAATTACAAATTATTGTTAATATCACGTTGAAAGATATATCGAGTCGTATTCTTGCGGATTCTATGAATAATGAAATTCTTTTCCCTAAGAAGAACTTTAGAAGCCTATTTCCGAAGTTTCGACACAGCCGCGGTTGCTTTTATATAACGGTCGTCCATATAGCTTTCGAGAGTTATATCGAGCTCTCAGCGAGCTTTTCGTCCTCGACGAGGCCATTAGCCTGGCGTGATTTTAAGCGATTGCGAGCGTTGAACGCGCGACGTTTCGCGCTGCAGCTTACGAGCCGCAGGACAAATACGAACTCAAATACGAATTGCGTGCGGTGGGAATGGGCGGGCGACTGCCTCGCAGGTTCTAAAGGTCTTTTAATTACTCCTTCGCCCGGTGTCACGCGATCCGTCGATCCGTAGCGACTAAGTCACGTAACAGACGATGCGGAGAGAGAGAGAGAAAGAGAGAGAGAGAGAGAGAGAGAGAGAGAGCGCACGGGGACGGAAAAGTAGCGGGATGACGAGGGGAACGGGTGGATGGATGGGAAGGAAGAGGGTGAGAAACGCCGTTAAACTTTGGTGAGCCTCGACGGCCACCATGTCGCTCGTCTCGTTTTACACGAGCGATCGCGCCGATGATTGGACGACCTTGTTTAGCGGGATACTGTTCCCGTTCCCGTCTTAACTGTAGTCGTTCCCGGATCCGCGTATCCTCCCTTCACGACGAGTCTATTCCCGTCGGGCCGCTGCTCCTGAACTGGAAGGATACTTCAGGATGTCTCCGAATACGCCTCTTGATACTCGTATACGGACTGCCTCCATCTCTGCCTACCTCGAATTCTAACGATAACGTCTCTAAAACAAGATACGACAAATTCTTTCTCGACGTAAATTTAACAATTGATATATTCTTTAATTATAAGAATTATAAGTTTCTTCAGTAAAAAAAAGAATATTAATTATGTATAAATGAAATTCACACATCCAAAACTGGATTTTGTATTTTGAATGTATTTGTATGTGTATATATATATATATATATATATATATATATATATTTTGTATGTTATTTGCAATATATTAATACATTATTTATTCATATCTAATTTATGTTTACTCCACTCGCATATCATTTGATTTATTCTCCATTAGCTCGCTTTGAGAATGTCCACTTGATTGTTATCTATTTGAAATCCATGCAATTTCACAAATATGATTTGTGACAATTTTCCAGTGACGTTCTCTCGAAATACATATTTTTGTGATATTCCCTCGACGCTGCTGCAATTTTACTTATTTCGATTCGCTGTCCCGTATTATAGGATATAGGACGTGTACGTCCGTGGAAAGAAATTTCGTTTTCCCGACGTCGTTGCGGATTCCATCCAAAAAGATGCTGAGCTTTCGTTCAGCGCAGAAAGCGCGAACGATTACGTGCCCCCTGTTTTAGTCAATATATATATCGAAGGTAGAAATCTTGATATCGTATATCTAAGTATATTCTAGTTCACGTCAGTGAGCACGCCAATGGATACTTAATAATAATTTTGTTAACACGATTCGAAAACTTTACTATTATATTCTTCTTTTTTTATTTTTAAAATTTTCATTGTGTTTATTAATTTTATTTATTAGTTTTATTTTATTTATTGATTAGTTTGATTTTATTTATATTTACACTTTCGTATTACATATAGTTATTAATTTAATTCGATTTCATATTTTTTTGATTTAACTTTTAATTTTATAGATTATAATAATATCGAGATTTATATTATTTCGTCTTAAGCCTCGTCGTGCATTTTTTTTATTATTATTTTGGTATTCTGTGTATCTAGCGTTATATTAACTCCAAAAACCTTTCTTTTCCTTCTTTCTCTCTCTATCTTTTTCTCTTCCTTCCCTCCCCTCATATTGATTTCCGAGATTATTAATTTTTTTTTTATTGTGTTATGCAATTGTTCGTTACTTTCAAGATAGTAATTGAAAGCTTTCTATAGTTCTATTTGTTATTATGTATTTTATTTAAGCAATGCTATACGTGCGTGAGCTCTGGATGATATTAAATAATTCGGAAGATCTCAAGTTACACAAAACTCTCTGCTGCGTAGAAGAAAAGTTTTTATTTTCCTATTCCCTCGATCGAGGAATTATTGAAGTTGTAGAATCCGTCCGAATGATGAACGTCGGAGCGGTTATCCGGGGGTCAGAGAGGGGGGGGGGACAATGAGTAATCGGCGAAAAAACGCGAAATCGACTCCGACACGCTTTTCACACAAGTATCTACTCTATCTCTAGCTCGAGAAATCTAGCCGGAATCCGGCGCAGCACACGGGCCCGGCCGATACACACACGATTTCCTCTTACGGCGAGTCCGGGATGTCCCCGATATCCGATGAAAAGGTCCGCGACAAATGAGATTACGAGGCCGTCGTACCGCGAGAGAGCGTTATCGGGCCGCGAAAAACGGCGCACGTTCCGTCTCGCGACGTGCCGGTGCGGCGTACGGACCCTCGTCGGTAATCGATTATCCCGAGAGAGAGATAGAGAGAGAGAGAGAGAGGGGGGGAGAGGTGGGAGAGAGATAAGGGAGGAAGAGAGAGGGGGAGAGAGAGGAGGAGAGAGGGAGATAGGGGGAGAAAGAGAGGTCCTTTCCACGAGCGAGTTAATACCGGGGTAAGTTTGCCGATACAAAATAATCCGCGGTGACAAATGTCACGGCGAGACAGGTCTTGGTGGAGAGAGAGGTCCCCGGTTCGATGGTCGTATAAATTTGTAGATTCCGACGCCCGGAGGGACGATCCTAGGAGATACCTACCTACCTATCTACCTATCTACCTACCTAGCTACCTACCTACCTATCTACCTACCTACCTACCTACCTACCTACCTACGTTGTTTCCGAATCGGCGATTCGCAAGACACATGGCCGGTTGTTAGCCTTCTAACGAGGCTTTAAGCTCCACCTGAGCGATGCCACTCGTTAACAGCGACTACCGAGAGCTATAGGTACGCAGGATCGTTTTAAATCTTTCCTTCGAGCGTTTCATCAAGGACGTGTCTTTATGGACCATATAATTTTTGCGATACATATGACATGTAATTAGTCCAAATACGTTCAGAGCACAAATCATCATTTTTTTTTTTTTAACAGCTCACCCAAACAGCTGATTCTTTTACCAAAACGTTTGATTTGCTTCGATGAAATACTAAAGGTTTTCAATTTTTGAATATTTTACCCATTTAAGCTCTCGATTGGAATATTTACTATTTAAGTTTCGAAAATTGCGATATGACAAAAATTGCAATGAGCTATTGCACTTCGTTAATTGTTTCTTAATCTTGACTTCGTAATTTCTCCAGAAATTTCTATTTGGAAATCGAGTAGACTTATGGGATTTCAAGTTGTATTTATTGTATCTAATGAATAAATCGTCTTGATGTTTATATCTCTGACGGCGGAGGGCTGTATTTTCCACGAGCATCTACGACGTTAATGTTGTAACGGTCGTTACTAACGCATCAAGAAACTACTCGCGGCATACAGCCGGTATAACATTCGCTCGCTTCTTTTCGAAGGAAACCAAATTCCGCGACACAGATACTTTGAGAGACACGAAATATGCAAATTGAGAGAAGGCAAATAAAAAAAGAAAAGCATCTCGTGACCCGCACTCGTGAATATGGAAGAGCAAATCTGAAATGTTAAGGAACACATTCGTGAGACGAATTTAAAACGTATAATATATCATAACGCGCGTGTATGTTTATTTTCCGGGTGTTTATACGAACGCTTCGTAAGAGATGTTCGTAAGATAGCGTTTTTATTTATGAAGAAGTGAGATACTTTTGGTACCAACCCTGGACCAGGGTGGACCTCAAAGGAACGCAAATTCTTCCGAGCTCTTATCAACACGTGTGCCGAAGCTCAAATGTAACATTTAGGTAATTTAATGAAATATCCTCTCTCTGGAGTTCTGATTTCTCGCAGACGGTTCCTTTTTGTGCCGCTTGAAATCATACGAAAATTATTATACATTAGGAAATGAAAATTGCGTGTTATACATATGTCCGCGTTATCGAGTCAGCACGTTATCCGTCTGAGGCATTTGTCGCGTCATTGTCGCTCGTCTTTTTTATCTACGACCATTCGACGCTCATGACATCCACTCTCTCTCAATTTCTTCGTTTCTTTCTTCATTTCTCCCTAACTCCACAAACGAACGCTCATTCGGATATATTACACTCGTAACCCGCGCTGCGTCCGCTTCCGCCGGGTCGATACAAAACGCGCGCGCGAGACAAGAAGCTTTCGGCGCAAACGCAACGGAAAAAGGCGGCAGCGAAAACGGGAAACACTTCAATTAAATAAATTAAACTATCGCAAACAGTTTTCTCCCTGGGCTGCATGCGGCTCGAATTACGCGGATAAATGCGCTAAGTCATCACAGGCCAATCCTTGTCGTATCCACTGTACATCCTCGCGCCTCGTTATCGAATCTTTTCGCTCGGCATATTCTCAGATGCTGAAGATTGTTATGTATGTATGTATGTGTATGTATGTGTGTGTCATCCCAGGATCCCTCGGATTCCAGCATTCGCGAACCGTTAGATTCATGGCTTGTTGCGCTCTGACATTCCTGTATTTTTCAGTCCTTCCGGCCCTACCGGAAGGGGGGAGGGGGAGAACGAGGGATGATCGAGACTTGGAAACGATCCTCGCCGCCATCATACCTCGTCCCGAGATGGTTCCCGGTGTTTGGCATCGGTATGCAATAAACAGTGGTCGGCGGATACCGAAGAGTCGCCGAACTATTCGCGCAATGCCAACGTAAGCCAATGCGCAGGCAAGTCTGTCCGAATCGCGGACGTTCGATGTCCATGGCCGAGAGAGGATCAGCGGTCGCCACGTGACGCCGAATGTTCTTCCGGGAAGCCTCGTCATTCAAGTCTCTTCCCTCTCATTGCCGCTCCCCGATGTCACGTTTTCACGCGAGAGCGCCCTGGACAAACCGACGATGCGAGATATTTAGGGAATGCGTTTTCAGTTTTGGGGAGTCTCCTCTTTATTAATCCCGTCACGCTGAATATTCTACAATTACGCGCAGATCACGCGCAGTTTATTAGCATTATATATTTAGTGAATATGAAATGCAAAAAAGAAAAAAAAGAGCAATTTTTATGTCCAATTTTTTTCAAATTTTGAAAAAAAACCTATATGTCACATAAATTTTATAACGTCTCTGAAATAGGTTTCTCTCAAAGATAATAATAACTTTTCCAATGATTTTAAAGATTATCGTGATATCGAATATTGGCAGTTTTGAAAGTTATGTAAAAAAATAATGGTAATTCCTTGCACATTTTTCACAAAAAAAAAAGGATAAAAATCAAAGGGCGATTTAAGTTTTGCAAAATAGAATATCTGCATTTCCATTCCCCGGCGGTCGTACCATATTTCGTAAACAGTTATAATCGGTTTAGAGATCTAGTCGCTATGTAGGATTTACATACATATACATACATATGGTTTTAGATCCTTCCACGAAACGTTGGAAAGGATTTTTTGATATCTCAAAATGTTTCGTAAATATTCGCTCGTTACATTTGCCGTGAACGCGGATGCGAATGTGAAATGCAATCCTCTCGAATACGTCTAGAAATGGGAGGAAAAACATCGAAGATAACCGAGAGCCGTAAAGTCCATTACACGCGAACGTGGATGTAATTGTACAGAGAGCGTGGTGCTTCTGGAGTTAATAAGTTATGAATTTTCGCATAATTCAATCGGATTGGGTTAGTTAATCCATTTGCATAAATACGTCTAAAGAGAAACTCGCTCGTGTAAGCGTAGTTATTTCGGTTGTTCCATTTGGCATGGTTATTAAAGATTCAAACGTATGTAAATACATAGCATTACTTATGATGATCACTTGCAAGTAATTACGTTGCAAGTAAGTTTTAGGGTTTTTCATTTTTAGGGACGCAATGCCGCTTATTGGCCGTTATTCTCGACGGCAGTCGATGATTCTTCTATCGTCGTCTGCGACACGTCGTGTTAATCCAATCTATAACGGTACGAAGCCGCGAATAAAGTTCCCGCATTTTCGTTCCGGCCCCCCCCCCCTCCCCCCATTGATCGGATTAATGCGGGAGACCGAAGAAAGCTGATCGTTAAAAATGCTCGCCGAATCCCGACGCGCGGCGTACGGGCCGCGGAATTTTTCATGCTCGCGAGAGCGCAAAAAAGGCGGACATTAATCCCGCCGCGATAAACAACTTGGGACCGGGGGAGAAAGAGAGTAAAAACGAAAGCAGCGCTCAGGATACGGGACACGGCGCGGCGTGGCACCGGCCATGTTGTCGCGGCCGAGCTCGCCTATCGTCGGCGCGATACTCTCGCCGCGAGCGAGCGCGGCGTCGCGTCGGTGCGACGCGACGCGACGCGACGTGACGCGACGCGACGCTGATTTATCATGCCTCGACGTACGACGTAGACGGATCGAGGACGCTCCGGGATAAAACGGATCGCCGGCAATTGGCGTTGGCAGTTCGTGAGTTGTCGCGCGACCGCCCATACCGCGGTAGTTTACGCTTTCTTTCTCTCCCTCTTTCTATCTTCCTCTCTCATTTTTGCGTTATTTTGCCCGGGAGACAAATAAAACTTGGTTAATAAATAAATGCATATATAGAGCATGAGCGAAAGGGCGAGAGCGCGCTCGCGCGCGAACGTACGCCGCAAGCGCGCTGGACAATTTATTTTCTGGTCCCGCTCTATATTAACTGCCCGCCGAGTTTGCCACCATCGCCGATGCGTTTCTCCTTCGCGTACTGACTTGCTCGAGGAAAGTAATTAACTACGAACGCAAGAAGAAAGACTATTTCATTACAATATTTTTGCTCCTCACGCTCTGGGATATTTTAAAAGTAAAAAGCAAATATATACAGGACGCAATATAATATGACCGAAGAGAAAGAGAGAGAGAGAGAAAGAGAGAAAGAGAGAGAGAGAGAGAGAGAGAGAAGGATTACATATATATGTTGAGATATTAATATAATATATTTCGTGTAAAAAACATTAAAGAAAAAAATAAATTTTGATGAAAAAATTCGTTAAATATGTAACAGACTGAATGCAATCTGATCAATATTTTTATTTCACATTTTATTTTACGTTTATTATTTATATAATTCATTAGCTGCTGTTTGCAAATATTGACAATAGTATGAATTAATTTTCATCAATTTTACTTAACTTTTAGTCTCAATAATATGGAGAAAATCAGAAATATCGGTTGCGACAATTGCGACAATACTTTTACAAGTAAATGCGACGAAAAATACAATTCTCCAATCATTTAAAATAAACGGACGATACAAAAAGTGAAATATAATTGAATATGATTTTTTTAATTATATCAGTAATTCCTGAAAAATTCCTTAAAAAATAAAAAACAGTATAATGAAAGGCAAATAATCTATGTGTAAACACATGTACTATTTCCATACATCAGATATGTTTACAATGTTTATACCAATAAATAATAGACACATATGTCGAGTCACATTTGAACATATTTGGAAATTCGATAAAAACAAAATTCAATAAAAACAACATCAAAAATTTGTATAAAAAATATCACAATTTTTTTTTTATTTATTTTCTCATATTACAAGAAAAAAATTGCTCTGTAGGCATAATAATTCAATATTAATAAATAATCTTTTATAATACTCATTTTTCTCCGAAATGGAAACGATAATAAATGTAACAATAACAGATAAAGTTTCGCTGATAATTTTAGCGAAAATAAAAATGAAAATGAGATCGCGAAAATGCGCAAATGTACACTTCGCAAATGTAAAAAAAAAAAAAAAAAAAGTACAAGCTCATAATTCGTATATATTCTACATAACAGCGAATAATAATGTACGATAAAATAAAATAAAATATCAAATTCTTCCATTAGAAATTGAAGCATCTCCGCTTATGCGCATGAATGAATTTTGCGCACCTCTCGCCTTTCCCCGACGCGATCGCCATTGTGCCATCCGATACCGAGTAAAATATCGATGGCGTTATCCCGGCCGACCGGTGACGATGCTCGACCGCATTGACTTATTGCACTTGGACGCAGACGTGGACGTATCTGGCTCATACGTCGCGACAGCGCAAAGCGCATTGTCGAAATTGTCGATTGTAAGTGGCAGGTCTTCGGCCGCACTATCTGCGTTCGCTGCTCATTTGCGCGGCAGAAAGCCGATCGAAAGCGGTTAACGGATAAATTCCGACCAAGGCCCGCGGCATCGTATCGGTAACATCGCTCGTTGTGACGTGGATCTATCGTAAGTCCATCAGGGATAAATTTTTCAGAGGGTTATAGCACGTAACACGCATACACGTACACGGAGAACACACACTCCCTTGACATGCGAAAAAAAGATTGCCTTTGCGAGAGAAGTAAAAGGCAAAATATCACTATCTTTTTGTAAAAATCCATGTGAGAGAGAGAGAGAGAGAGAGAGAGAGAGAGAGAGCCGAAGTGGGAAAAATAGATAAAATAGCCGGTACCAGGTCAGCGTCGGATAAACAAAGCTAAAAACAAATTTTGAAATTCGAATCTTCTTGCAGGATGATAAAAAAGGACTTTATATGATTCCAATTTTTTAAAAATAATCATAGCGTGCGAAATAGATTTTTATAAACAATATGCATTAATGGAACAAAATTGATTTCGTATATTAATAACGTATAGTCTATAAAAGTATAGCTGGCATATATTTTTATTTCATCATAGTTACTACAGTTGATATTTAACTGGCAATATTGAATTAAAAACTAAATTAAATTTTTACATATATATAAATATACATATAAAGTGAGGAAGAAATTTACATTTTTCCCAAAATTATTTAATTAATTTCATATCGTAACACAGCGCTAATAATAATAAATCATATTAATTTTTTAGTATTTATGTTATCAATAAAAGATGTATCGAAATTTTAAAAAGATGTATCTTGACTGCATTGTAAAAATTACATATTTTATTTTTATTTTTGATTTTTGTAAAGTTTAATATTTTTCATATATATTACGAAATATATATTGTAAGAATTACAAATAGACAAATTTAAAAAATTCGGAAGAGTAAAAGAGTTATATTATTTTACAGACGAGATAATAACAGAAGAATATCGTCTAATATGCGTCAAATATTTCACACACACATTAACAATATCGATAAGTCTCCATCATAAATAAAACTCACATGTACAAGATCGTATCGCAATAACAAATTATCGTTCGAGAAGAATTAAAACGAGGAGACCGCGTTAGTCTCCTCCTTATCGGAATAAGTATTAACCTAGACGAAAGAGGCGCGATCAGCTTTAATCATCCCATTCGACTTCGACCCTATTTTACAGTTAATCGCGGAGAAGTAGAATGAGCAAGTTCATAGGCACTGATACTAACATCCCCCAAGTTGTGGAATCAGGATTTTCATTACGAGCGATTGGCTCGACGAGCCCCCTTGGGGGGGGAGGGATACCGAAGACGGACGGACGTCTTCCGATGGACGTCTTTCTTCGAAAAATGTTTCGAGGGAATAATTCCGCGGCTGTTCGCCCACGGCGAACCGCGAAAACGTGAGCGTGCCGGTGAGAGAGAAGCGCGGCAATCGTCTGTCTGCGGCGATATCCGCCGACGCTGACTTATCACGCTTCGACGGACGACGTAGACGAATCGGGGTTGCACGTTCCGAGGGCGTACGCCGTAAGGTCGCGACGTGATAAAACGGATCGCTGAAATAGTAAAAGCCGGCCCGCTCGAGACAACTTATCGCAACAAACTGTCGCGTATTTATTTACATCCCGCATCCCGTTTCGCGAGAGCGTCAGTTGATCAATGCGAGCCTGCGTCGAACGTGAACCTGCGACTTATATTCGGCCGAATATGTAGTATGCAGTAGTACGCTCCGTTACACACGACTCGTTTCAACTTTTTTGAGCGATAGAAATAGAAATTTCTATATTATCTATATGCTACGCAATCTAAAGTCTTTTCACTTATGCATCGGTATTATTATTTCACTTCCGCGTTAACAGCTTCTTCTCTTAAAAACATTTTTATATTATTATTATTATTATTATTCTGCGTATATAGAAAGTATTAAAAAAGATTAAATGGAATTTTTCGTGTCGAAATATATCAGAATAAAATATGAAATATCTCAAAAAAATGATTAATTTGTTTTATTACTTTATTTTAATGTTTTTACATTCAAAATGATTAAAGCAGCTGCATCATATCAAAACCGTATAGCCTCATCTAAAAATAATGTTGATGATGGGTGATAGTTTTATAAAAAACTATTGTGTCATGTTTCTTTTACAAAATCATGAAACTGTTATTTGAGATATTTAGTTTTTAAATAAAAAATTTAAAGAAAATATTCAAATGTTGGATTGGTCCATCAAAATAATCTATCCTGCACGGGTACATAAATCACTTTTCTTTCTTCATTTATCCCGCAAAAAAATTCTTCATTACGTAATGAATGTATGTTACGTATATTTTTCAAAGCGCAAAACAACTCGCGAACTCGCTTTGCATATGTTCCATCGTAGATAAATCATATAACAAATTACACAAAACAATTTAGCACGATAACCTTTCGATAGAATTTCTATTTCGATAATGTTATACATATCATTGAAATTGCAGCGCAAGTGTCATGGCAGAATTGTAAGTAGCCGAGCGCGCGCGTCCTCGAAAGAGGGGGGGGGCGACTCATCGTCATCGTCGTTTGCACGACGACGCGAACGGGTTAGCGTGAAGCTAAAGAACGAGGCTGCCGGGAGAGGCACTTTGTTCTTCTCGCAGCTCGTTCTCCCGCGTGTCGGTGCGCCCCGCGTAACGTTTGTCACGAAAACAGCCGTGAAATGTATGCGCCCCCATTCACCAGGCGACAGTACCTCGACGGAGTTCCTTAGTCATTTCCCCCGGTCGGGGGAGGGGGGAAGGAGGCGCGTAGAGAGGGCCCGACAGCTTCTCTCTTTCTCATCCTGCCGCCACGCTCTTGTTCCGGGAGGGGGGTAGGGGAGTGAGGGAGGGGGTAGAAGGGACTACGCGCTTGGCATAACGCGAAATCCCACCCCTCCTTCGGTGCTGCTAAAATATTAACTCCATTACGCGGCGACACGACGCCGCTCCACTCGTTCGACCGAAATCGCTCTCCATTTCGCGAGAAACAAAAACGGCGCCGAGTTTGGACGGGCGCGTAAGGATTCGCTCCGCGGCGCGTATCGTACCTTCGCGACAACGGCGCATTTCAAAGACCGACTTCTTAGACAATACTGCAGCCGGGTAATTGTAAGTGTATTATGAATATTCGGCGGAGCAAGGCTGTGTAAAGAATTTTTTTCGAAGTTTTGCTACCGAAGTAAAAAGGAAGCCTTTTATCTGTTCGCGAATTAAAAGAACTTAAAAAAAACTTAAAAAATGTAATTCAAATTTATGATACGATTATGAAATTTGTAATAATCAGCACAAATAGAAAATAGTAATATTTCCGACAGAAATTTCGGCGTTTCTTGATAGTACAGACCTAGTGCAACTTTTGCACCCCTCTATTTACACGGCTCTATTCGATGATTGAATGCATTTTTCAATTCTCATTTAATTATATAATTTTATTTGTATACTTTATCAATACATTTTTTAAATGTTAAATATATTTTATGGCTTTTTATTTCTGTTTGATTAAAAAATTGTTAAAGTGATATAACTTACTCATATATATTAAACGAGTCTGGATTGATTTAAAAAGTTAAATTAAAAAGGACGCGTTTCTATCAAAGTCTCCATCAAGGATCAATTTCGTATATGTGATGATTTGTGTAAGTCCATGCCGATTGAAATTATTGAAAACCCCTTTAGGCGAACATATCATATAATGCGACGGTTACAAATCGGTTGGTTTGAAATTACCGTCATGATATCGTGAATGCGATATATCGTCATATACAGTGATAAATAATTTAAAGAGACTTCTAATCAATATCGCGTGATACGTTTGTAATTCATCACGTTTGCGCATTGTTGCGCGCAATTATTTTCACACAGTTAGTGTCGAATCTTTCGATAAAATCCATCAATGCAAATTGCAAATTTTATGATCATTTTGAGTTCAGAACCACTTTTGGTTAGAAGTTGTTGAATTTTTTAGAAAAGCTCTTCGAAGAGCTTTGTATTTTTAATGTTAAAATTAATCTTGGATTTTTTAACTAAAATGTGCTTTCCATTAAATCATCAATTTTACAAAAAATCACTCAAAAAGTATAATTATTTATTGTAGCGTTTTTAATTCTCTAAAACGTCATAAGTTCGAATAAGTTAAATATTTAATGAATTGATCTATATTATTTAATAACTTTATTTTTAATAAATTTAAAAAAATTTTTTAACAAAATAATACAAACCAAATATTTGAACTCAAACATTTATGAATTTCAATTTTAATTTTTTTAATAATTCTAACAATAAAAAATTATGATGTAATAAAATATTTTAACAGTCCAAACTATATTTACTATAAAAAAAAAACTTCAGACTTTATAAACTGACTTTTCTTTTCATAAGTTTAAGAGAAAAGATATTTTTATCTTATCTTATATTTAATAACAATATTAAAAGAATTATCTTATACATGTCAAAGACATGTATAAGATTGGTTTATAACTACCAACATGCTATTCTCACGGTATCTAATAACAAATTAATATCCTTTTAAAAAAATCAGCAATTTTATAGTCCTCGTTTGCGTGAATGGCAACGCAAAATTTACTCGTTTACCGGAAAAGTTTTGACGATTTCCACATCGAAGTGCAAGGCATTCGCGCGGATGGTTGGAGGCAATCGCCATTATCGTGATTAAAATAAGAAACGACACTGACGGAATCGTTGCGTCGCATCGCGCTGCTTCGTTGACCCTCTTCGAAACGAGAAAGCTCGGGGAAGAGACAGAAGAAACTAATTTAAAACGCGGGCCAATCTCTCGCTGGAAACGTTATTGATACACGTGCGCTCTTTCAAAGAACGTAAGTTGAAATCAATTAAGAAAATATCTCAAAGCATAGAAGGTTCCAAAGCATAATCTGCGAATCAAGATTGTTTATGTTTTTCTGTCAATAGACTAATTTAAATAAGTGTAAACGTAATTATCTATTTTTAAAGATTTAAGTTACTGTATAGGCAAAAACTGATTTTCTTTTACATCTTTTAAAAATTTATATACATTTCTAGATATATGGTTTTATGGTTATGTTTTATGTTTATATATATATATATATATATATATATATATATATATATACGTAATGTAAATATAAAATAAAAATATTTTAAAGAAAAACATTTGTGTGATAAAATATTTTTTTATTTTTCATTGTTATATTAAAACACGCATAACATTGGTTAAATTGATAAATTCAATCTTATCAATACTTTTCTCAAAACAGTATTTTTTTAAATTTTCCATAAATAAATAAATGAAAAAATTTTTTAAAATATAATGTCCATTTTCTAAATAGATTCTCTAAACAGTTTTAACGATTTTTTAATAGAATGTTTTTACTTTTTCGATAAGATAACAATTGTTTTTATGAAATTTTAATTCTATAGATTTGAAAATTGTTTATGTCATTTTGTTATTGCAAATTGTAAAATTTAGTTATATAAAAAGTAATAAATAGTAGTATAAAAAAATAAAAATAGATTTTTACAAATTATGTTTAAAAATTAATTAGTTTGATATATTTCAATATCTACAAAAATATTTGGCTTTATACTTTTAATATTAAAACATAAAAACATTTATATTATCTTTAATTTAAAAAAATTTCAAATCTGATCTTTTTTTCAATTTGTTACAGTGAATTAATTCTTGACATAGTACACATTGCCTAAGAGAATAATAATCTGTAATTCTTTTTATTTATAATTTTTTACGATCAATTTAGTCTGAAATTAATTTAGGCCTGATAGATTTATAATGGCGGTTAATATTGCAAGAGAGAATTTTTTTGTGGAAACATAATAAACTTTATAATAAAATACACTTGAGGCGAGACACTGTCACGTCTTTTGATGCCATGATATTATTTAAAAAAAAAAAAATATTCTATAGTTTTACGTCTTTTTACCTTAGGCACGAGAACGACATTGAGCCTTATGAAAGTGATACTTAGGAGCCGGTGGAGGACGCGCGCGCGCGCGCGCGCGCACGAATTCTGTCGCAGGAGCAAAGTGTATTTCGGCAAAAATTTTGCAGGAATCCGAAGCCATATTGCAAGCGCCGCATAAAGACGCGTCTTCCGATATCTATCTTCGTACTAAAGGCGCAACGGAGGCGGTGTAGAGTTACTTTGTACGAAGGAACCTATCGGAGATATTGAAAACGCCGAAGCCTCGGATTCTCATTGCAAGACGACGATGACGATGACGACGACGACGACGACGACGACGACGACGACGACGACGACGAGAGCGAGAACGAGGACGAGGACGAGAACGCATTTCTTACTCCGAAGCAACGGGGATCGATCGGGCGTAATACTTTTTAGTTCGTCATCGGTAACCGGAGCGGTTCTCAGTATGGTCATCCGAGCTCGTGTGCAAAAAGTAAATCGCTGCTCGCCTCGGGCTCTCGTAAATTCACGAGACATAAATGCGAGATCCTTGTTTAACCGCATGTTCCTACATTATAATTGCGTCGCGCATATTCACGCCGATACGTATGGTATCGTCTCTTTATGGCTCGGCAAAGTATGTATGACAGGCGTGCGATAACGACTGACAAATTCGTTTCTTCGACAGGCAGGGCAGTATATGTCGATCGACTTTGAGCTTACGCGCGTGCACGCGCATATTCCCTCGTACATATCTATTCTCCATCGTGTCATATTTATTTATAATGTTGTTTATATAAGGGTTTATATACGAGGGAAAAATATTTTCGCGACAGTTTATAGTTATACCACGGGTATCGCGCGTCGTATGTTCATGCGCGTTCATGAACAAAAATAGAGAATATCTTCACCTTTTTCATTATTCAACATGGATCATCTTTGTGGATACACCGGCTAAGTAATTCACGCCTCTTTCGCTTTGGATGATTCATCCGAGACAGTCATCAAGAGAGAGAACCGCGCACATTGGCTTTTATAGGATAACGTAAAGGCACAAGGCAGGCTTTAAGCCGAGTTAATTAACGCATTATAGCGGATATGCTAGTAAGCCGGTGCACAGCTTTTTTGCAGATCGAGGGGTAAAACGGAGGGTGCTTGTGTTGGTACAACGCCTTGAGACAGCCCGAGAAAAACCGCATGATAATTAATCACTAAACTATTAATTATATTCTGGGAATTTTACAATGGAATGTGTCAAATGATGAATATGTTGAAAATCATATGAATAAAAATAAAAAAAATAAGACAATATAATAATTTAATAAAAGTAAAGTAACCATATTCCTCTCTCTGAAAATGAAAACAATATTTTGACGAAGTCAGAGGTTGAGAAAAAAATGTAATACCACAAGATGTAATTTCATAGAGCGATTATTACATATCTTCCCTCTTCACACACATTTACAATCATAAAAAAAAAACCTCTCTCGATATTATTAAGGGTGATTCAGTCCTATCGGCGGCTCTTATTACTCAACATTCGACACGTAACTTCGTTTTACTAACAAAGGGAATCGACACGGCCCACCAATAGTGAAAACACAAGAATAATTTTTTTTCCAGCGTTACAACCCCATCGTCGTGTATCCATCGAAATGTAAATGCGAGATCCCTGTTCCAACTTCAGCCGGTGCTGCGTGACGACAATTACAACCCCGTTACATACACCCGCGCCCCGATATCATTCTTCGCGTTTCCATAAAATCCGAGAGGGATAACAAAAGCCGATCATAAAGCTGTCTACTCTAAAAGAGGAGGAACGATCGGCCGTTGGCGGCCGGGGATAGGTAGCATCGACATCCCCGTACGCATGGCGCTCCGCTCCGCGATGTAAGGGGCGAGGGGGGGGGGGGGTGAGGGAAGGGGAGTCGCTCTGTACGTGCGTATGTAATACACGCTTCGCCGAGATACGTACTAGATGCTACTTTATACCCTACAACCAAGCGACGGTCGATAGCTCGTATATACCGGGCGTTAACACGATAACTCGCCGTGCTTTGCCGGCCAGCACTGACGTCGAATGACGAGATTATTGGAGATTCCGTTATAATGAGTTTGCGTATAGACCGTTCTGGTCCCGGATCCCCGCGGTGTGGTCCGCGAACTTTTGCCAAGTTACCGGTAAGTAATCCTCGCAAATTAATTACCGGGTCTTACTTCCCGGTCGTCCCCCGGTATCCGCGATCTTACGGCGGAATTCAAGTTTTAAATTAAATTTAGTCCACCGTCCGTTTTTCAACTTCTTTCTGTCTCCGTATCGATGCTTTTTTTATTGATAAGGCGCGTGTATCACATGTAAGAGAATGAATTTACGGTTATGTTTTTTTTTTTTAGGAAAACGAGATTCTTAATTAAGTGAAATATATTTCTGAATAAGACGTGAAATAACTTGTTTTATTAGTATTTAGCATTATTACTATTTTGAAAGTCAAATTAATTCATTATGTAAACGATTTATGAATAGAGAATTTGGTATTATTTTAAAGACACAATCCTCAATGTGTCGAGATAATCCAATTTAACATAAATAAATATGATTACCATAACTCCCAATGTTAAAGTAAACTCAATTAACATAAGGAAACAGGATATTAACATAATTCATAAGATGATTCGAATTTTATATTAAAATTATTTACACGCTATGTATTCGTATTTACATTTCGAAACAATCGATTCGTAAAGGATAAAATTTTTATCGATATATTCGGTACATGAAAATTATAAAAAAATATTTTAGAATAATTTCCTCAATGAATCTGACACAAATTGAGACACCTTATTCTCAAATTAATGGCCGAAAATAAAAAAACTTATGTCGCAACAAATCCCAATAAAAGGAATAAGATAACGAGCTGACATATTCCTCATTTAATTCCGAATAAGCGTTTAACGGGATTTCGACGTGAAGCCTATTTTGTTTGAAAAGATTTGCTTTTTATTCGGGGAAAAAGGGACAGAGACGCGCGCGCGCGTGTTCGTTCGTAATTTAATGAATTCCGAGCGCGATGGTTTAGGTTGAAAAGCCGCGGACGAGCGTTTGCGCGCGGAACAACGTCGTCGCCATGTTCCTGTTTTGCGTAGCTTTGATAGCTCCGTGCCTCCGCTGACCAAGGTTCAATGATGCTCGCCCTGGCCGGAATGACTGCTCGTACACTCCAGCCGCCACGCCGGCCGGAAATGCCGTTGTGTGTGGCAATCCGCGCATCATAGCGGCCCTCGACGAGTCGGCCTGGAAATATCCGTTTTTGTCCCGGCCGGCCCCGTGTATAACACGCACGCACCAGATTGCACGTGTCGCCACGCGATGGAGTCAGGGCAACGTTTGCCGTGACATTTAAACGTCGAGCCGCCTCGTCCTCGCAACATCCGACACAACGATCCTCGTTATATGCCCCGTCGTCGATTGGTCATCGTTGCCATTTTCGCGTGGCGCAGGTGTACCTCCATTATTTGGCATTAATTACCGCGGAAAGTCTTTTGCTTTTGTTCAATAATTAATGATTGGACGAGGGAATGAATGGAGCGCTAATCCAATATTTAACGCCGGATACTCTCTCCCGTGTCCGATTAATCTCGCGGCTCCGTCGACACCGCGCCGGTGGTTGAATATCCATGAATCAATCACGATCACGCGTGTATATCTGCAAGTGATAAAGAATTCGCCGCGGATTCGATCCCCGGCAATTTCGGCCCCCGCGAAATTATAGTTTTTTCATGGGCCGGATATATTTTGAAATTTATAGGCACGCGATAAATCTGGGCGCCATAATCTCGACGATATCGGGCGCGCACGTGCGCGCACGAGTCCCCGTTTTGCTCGTGGAACGTATCTCTAATAAAAATCGCTCCTCCGTCGTGTCTTTCTTTCCGCCTTCTTTTCCTTTCTTCCTCTCTCACGTCTCAGGCACGGTCGTATTTATTTATCCGGCCGAGCGGATGATAACGACATCGGCATTTCATTCATTGTTAGCGACGCTGGAACGCCGCGGCGCTATGAAAACTACGTTATTTGTATGCCGCGAGCGATCGCCTTAACTACGACAATACTTTCCCGCCGCCGCCGTCGGCGCGCTCCCAAAGGGAACAGCGGGACGGAAGAAATATGGAAATGGCCGGGAATCAAGGATGGGTCACGACTCCCCAGCCTCCGAATTAGAAGAATTAAGTAAAGAGCCAAACTCTCTTATAAAAGGATCTCGCTGTCGGAATGGAATTGAGAGAGAGAGAGAGAGAGAGAGAGAGAGAGAGAGAGAGAGAGAGAGAGAGAGAGCGAATGACTCGCGTGAATCGAAACTGTGATGCGGCTCGCGATTAAGGATGCATATCGATGACGTAACTTTGGCGTGTCAACAGTGTTGTTTACGACGCACCGAATATTGTGATCGATCAATTTCTTGAATGATATTTAAAAATATAAAAAAAATATAAAAAAATTTTATATTAAACATTTTACATTAAAAGAATTATTATAAATAATATCGTAAAATTATATAGACTGTTTCTAGACGAATAATAGAATGAGAAAGAAGATAATTCCTATCTTTTTACGATGAAAGATAAATATAAAAAATGTAGATTTTATAATGTAAATTGGATAATTATTTTAAATATCAAATAGCCGTTCAAATATAGTCGGACATTTAAACATTTAGAATTATTTAAACATTTTCTTAATCACTTTTTATTGGAAAGAACCACGTTATGTAGATCAATTTAATAATATGACTTAAAATTGAAATTGTTCCATGTCCATGATCAAATTTTTTATTACGTAATTCTCTAAACAGTTAACGATATTATTTTAACATTATAATCTTGATTTATTTGCATGTTTAAATATGTTGGTCGAGAGCGTTTGGAAAAAATATCATGGGAAGAATCAGATTTGTTCGGAATTAAAACTTCATTACAATTGCCACTCACTATATTATGTATATTTTTTTCACGAGGAAAATCGTTCTCTTCTCTGGACATCGGACGCATCTCGCAACATCGGCAGTGCCGCGATGCGTCGACGGCGTCACGCCGCAGCTCCGGATGCACGCGGTAATTTTACCGCGTACGGCTCGCGTACGGAAAGTGGGCGAAAGATTTATGTCAATATACAAACACACATTATAACTGTGTTTACCAGCTTCGAGGCGCCTCGCGGCGCACTGCCGCGTGCGTGCGTGCGTGCGTGCGTATGCAAAACACACGGCGAGCGTCGTATCGCGATGCGGTGTACACAGACGCGCACACACCGACGCGAACCGAACGTGCCTATGTACGTACGAGCGGGTGAGATTCTCCAATGTTTGCGATACCTCGATTCTCCCCAGCGATGAGCGATGAATTCGCGCAATCCTCCCGAGAATATACGACTCTCTCCCTCCCTCCCTCCCTCCCATCGTTCCTCTCCCTCCGAACGCGTACGTTGATATGAATGCGTAACGCGTGTGCGCGAGTTCGCGGTCGCAGTACGCGGCATGTTCGTTAACTTATGTAATTAACGGCGCGCACGCACATATGCCTACGTGTAGCTCTTGCGTACTTACCGTACGTAAGTGGTAATCGGCAAGACCGAGAGAGGGATGTGTGCCGGGGCCAGCTGGAATATCCTGAATATCTTCGCAGCCGCTTTCTCTCCACCTTTGCTCTCCGCTCAGCCGTTCCCTCGACGAACGGAGAACGGCTTGTCGCCGGGAAAGCCGGGCTCTCATTACGCCAACAAAATTCTCACATTTTCCACTAAATGTTCCCCTTCGTGTTAATGAACGACTTATCTTCATATTTGCTGTCACCACGTGCGCGAGCCTCGGAGCTCTCTCGTTTGAGAGAGAGAGAGAGAGAGAGAGAGAGAGAGAGAGAGAGAGAGAGAGAGAGAGAAGTTGGGTTAGCCTGCTAACTGTAGCGGCCGCGGAATTAATTGAGACCTCTCCCCCCGTTATATCTCGTTATACGAGTAAATTCTGAATTCTGGTAACTGCTCATCGGAGTCTGAAAACGAGCCGGGACGAGAGAGTCGCGGCGCAGTCTGCGTTCAGCCGTATCCATGAGAAATAATATCTGGGAGCGTAATTGCTTTTTAAAAGCCCGCGCTCATTCCGCGGATTTTGTCCTCGTAATTGTTAATGACTTTTTTAATGGCGGAGAATGCTGTTTTCAAATCGACCCGTAAAATCTCTCGCCGTCTACTAATAATCTTTTAACACGATCATATTCGCAACGCGGAAATACGACATCGTATTTTGAAAGAAAATAGAAAGTGAGCTAAAGCCTAACTCGGCGTGCTTAATACAGGCTTTTAGAGGAATTTTATGCCTCGATGCCTTTTTTTTTCTTTGTTTATATTCGATATCGCGAAAAGTAATTTTTCAAGAAAAACATCTGGCGCGTTTAATCAATCCTCCCGTCAGAAATGCTTTATTATTGGACGTGACAGTCTCGTTACCTGTATATAGTAAGTTAAAGATATATTACTTTACGTGTCGCGCGACGGAGAAATGCGGTCAGATAAACTTATAATGAAGACTGTATCTTTTTCGAGAACGGGGAGGACGAGAGTGGTGGTGAGAGAGTGTAGGATAAATAAGAGAACCCCCTGTTACAAATCCATGAGTCCTTTATTAAGAAATACTGCATCGTTCCGACAATCGCGAAATGGTAGTACGAATATAATCTTTAAGCTATGAGAGCTTCGACGCAGCCTCCTTCTCGAGTCATCGACTTTGCTCGGAGCGTTTTCCAGGGCAGTGTTCCGGAGTTTTGACATTGGATTACGAAACGGCGTAAAAGTCCCCCGTGTAAAACTTTAATTACATTTGAATATAAGCATGCCGCGAGGACGCCGGTATTTATTCGAGAATGCGGTACAACTAAGGGGACTTCTCTCGACCTTTCGATCCTTTTTTTTTTTTTTTTTTTTTTTTATTTACTCCGGCGCGGCCGTCTTTTACGTATTCGCACCTTATCGCCGAAGATAAGACGATCGTTGCAGCTCTCGCATCGTTCGCGAGCGCGAAACGTGAGGATCACCCCGCTGGATGAAATGTTACGTCGATCGATGGTTTACACTTGAGAGCGCTCGCGAAACTCGCGAACGATGACGAAAGGAATAATTTCGATGCAATCTCTATCTTCCTGTGTTTCTCTTTTCTTTCTGCAACGGCAGCCGCACCGAAGAAACGCAGCAAATTACTTTCATGCGAATAATTTGCAACTTAAGTCTATAAATATTTGGATAATTGTTCAGATATGGTAAGAAAGACCACCTTGATTACATTGATATATTGCTGATAATTCTTGGTATTTCCTTGTCCAGAATATGTAGATATGCAGATGTGCAGTCTATGTAAACATATAGATAAAAGATATGATTTAAAAAATTCAAAAATTGATGAACTTTATATCAATATTAATTTTTTGCATATGCCAAATTTTATTATATACTCATCTAATGATTACATAAGAATGTAAAATTAATAAAAATTTTTGTTAATAATTTATAAACTATAACATGTAAAATTACATCAAAATATGCATAGAAATAAAAAGAATAAGAAAAATTTTAATAATTTACATTAAATTGGAAGAAAATCAGAAATTGATCATTATCATAATTTTTACCGCATCTAATTAATAAATTCTGTAAGGAAGAATTATTATCAATTTATCGACTTAACCAAGCAAATCCAATTTTACTCACATATCATTCAGATATTTCGGATAAATACGATTACGAGATTTCCAATTCAAAATATTTGGATATTTGAAAAGTATATAATTAGGAATTTTATACTATTTTGTTAATATCAAATTTTTCAATAATTCCAAAATTTTTTTATTTTAATTTTAGTAATGGATTTTTTTAACAAATTTGAAATCTTTATTTGTTTGAAAGAGATATAGAGAGAGAGAGAGAGAGAGAGAGAGAGAGAGAGAGAGAGAGAGAGAGAAGGGTGCGGAAGGCCAGAAAGGAAAGAAGTCACAAATCGTTCATTACCAATATTCAAACGTTATTTTAATACACGAATATTATCCAAATCACTCAAATCAAATTATCCGATTTATCCGAATTGTCCAAATTACTGGAATTATTCGAATAATCGTACCCGAATTATTCGGATATCTCAATTTCAAAGCTGAATTGCGCGGCGGGATTCGAAATCATCCTGGATATCTGTCGGATATCCCCTATATCTGGAATTCGGAATTTTTACAGTGAACTCAGTTGAAAAAACGCGTAGACACGCAACACCAAACACGACGGAACGAAGGCGCGCCTGAACAATTTCGGTGGCGCGACAAGGAGAAGACGGAGACACGACAGAGACATAGACAAAGTAGATGACACACCGTAACGCCGTATCGCTAGATGCGCTCGCCTTGACTCGTGGACCGCTTCTAGACCGATCCGATCCGTAGCCGATCGATAACGCATCCCGATCGGATTCTGCCAGAGAAAAGACGCGGACCGCTGTTGCGTTGGAGGGCCGACGCGAGGCGTAGCCCGCGCTATCGAGAGTCCTCTCATCTCGTTCATCCTACCGGTCGTTCAGAACCTCGGCGCAAATCAGCAGGATTAACAGATGCAACGCGAAGTAGAGACGTACGGTGGAGTGTCCCGTGGACGCCAGGGCATAGGCGTAGGACGAATAGCATTCCCTGTGAGCGTAACATACATTCATGTACAAGACTTTCATAACGAATAAGAAAGAATAATAATAATAATTTGTCAAAATTATCTCTAGTAAATACTTTTTAAATTAATTAATTTTTTTACTATATATAATGTATATGAAAATGCACAATAGTTAATTTTATGTCTTTCCAATAATTGTCATTAGTCAAACATGCCATTAGTCTATTCTTTATAAATCAAAATGACGATAGCGATTAAAAAAAATAGAAAAAATATATAAAAAAAAACGTTAACAGCCATTCTACGTATTTGCGAATGCATTAACATCGAATATACGGTCGATAGCCGATCCGAATTTCTCCGCCGACCATTGCGAGAATCGGAAAATTTCCGTGGCCTCTGAAAATTCCGAGATAAACTGGCTGCCGAGCAAAAACATCGGCCATCGGGTATTTACGTTTCTGTTATCTTCTCGCGCGCAATATATCAAATTGAGGTCAACTCGAGAAAAAAAATAGAGGAGACATTTCTTATTCCATCAATAATATATTTCTCTCCGTCGCTGTTTTGCCCGATACATAATGCATGCTCCTCGCTTCGAGTGCACGTTAAAGGAGATTCGCGTGCGAAGTTTCTTTAAAAATCTGTCTGGCGCGTATGTTCCTATTATTTTTACAGGAGCAGTCAGTCGTAAGGTGTTACAACATTACTGGCTAATACGAAATTGCTTGCAACTTCGAAACATTACCGCGCTAAGCCATACCTCGCTGAGAATTCTCTGAAATCTTTGGATTCTTTGAGACTCTTCCAAGACTTTGCAAGATTACATGACGCTCTCAGGGAGCTTTCGCGATGCTTAATTTACGAAAACGTCTTGCCGTTTTGCGAATATTGAAAAGTGCAGTAATCCCTCTCTATTCGTCTTTCCATTTATCCATCTTCGTGTCGACATTTATCTAGCCCGTTATGTGTATTACTGACTTTTGTTCCACTTTGAAATTACAATCGAGACAACTCTTTTGGAATTGAACCTTTGTCTCCTCTGCTGCTTTAATATGTTAGACTTTTAACATACTTTAGAAAACGAAAGAGTATATTGATTTCGGATAGTATGATATACGGAAAAATCTATATATATATATAAAATTTTTTTCTAATTTTTTTAAATTTTGTACCAATAAAACATTTTAAATTTTCTAATAGATAATTCACAATTATCGTCTAATCTACTTTTCTATTTAGGTTTGTAAAATCAAATTTAATAATGAAAAAGATATTTCTTTAAACTACGTCGACATCAATAAAAAGTTTTTAATATTAAATATTTTCGAAAATTATTGACGATATTTACGGTATTCGGGATGTACAAAGAGAAGAGCTTTCATTACTGAAGCTTTTGGAATTTTCTTCACTTCTCTCCCGTAATAATATTATTATACTTAGATCGCGTGCGTAATGTGTGCGATGTGCTTTGCTGTAGAGCACTCTGATGTAATCGGTATTCGCTTCACGTATACGCAACCAATTAACGACGAACATCGAGAGCTTACTATACTCTCAATGGATTCCAAGTTTCATGAGCATAGGCGTCATCTGGGTACTGATGGTACTCAGCTGCGTTTTCGAAATAACAGAAAGCGATTAAATTTGGCCACGATAAAGTTTTACGATAATTTACTATCAAAATATTAAATTTAATTGGCTATTAAAATTAACCAAGATTGCATATATTGAATGAAGAAATGAAATCAAGATTGATTCCGAATTCACTTCCGAACTCACTTAAAAATGGAAGATCTTTCATAAATGAAGATTCTCAATAAACCTGTCAATTTTGTTACAAGGAAAATTTAATACTTTTCTCGTAAAATAAGTTTATCGATGTCACGAATATACTTCGAATATGGTGCAATTTTCTTGACATATGCTGCATAACCGTTCCAAATTTGAGATTTATTTGTCGTTTCAACGATAAATTAAATAAAATACATTCAACCTAGTTGCCATGCTCGCGAAATCGATCAAATGTGTTTTTTTCAACGCAAACAAGTTTTCATAAGAAACAAGAGAAAAATTAGACAGTCGACAAAAAGAAATTTTTCATAATTATCGAAGATAGAAGAAGAATAAATATAAATATATTTCAAAATAATACTAATAAGCTTTCAAAGAATTGATCATTTTCGCGAGTTGAAGTTGTTGAAGGTGTGGCGTACTTGTAGGTCTCGGGATTGAGCCTTGTCACAGTGCAGTAATGATGCAGCGCACAGACTCCGTTGAGAGGTCCGCCGCAGCCCCAGATTTGCTCCACCTCGCGCGGCACCGAGACCGTGTTGGCCGCGTAATACCTGCGGAACATAGGACAGACACATACACGCACGCACGCACACGCGCGCGAAACGTGCGCGGGATGCGCGAGGATGGATAATATACACAGGCTGGGACCGGGCTTGTGCATTAGGAGAAACGCGGGAGTGGCCGGGTATCAGGACTGTCATTAGCATCGTAATGGCGCGCGCGTCTCGAAAAGGGGTAGACAATTATCACGATGTCGCAGGCCAGAGTCAGATATTATATACCGAGATATATAATTGCGGCGGCTCACATGGAGAAACGCGGGAATTATTAATTCTCGACCGTGAGCATATATATATATATATATATATATATGTTGATATCTCACGCAACCGTCGACACTTAGCGTGTCGGCATTAACCCTCCCACCCCCCTTCGAAATATTTCGTTTGGTATTTATGCGGAACGTGCTGTGTAATAATAATAGGCGATAGACGATAGCGAGACAAACACGATCGCCCGGTCAATTCCTTACTACGTAAGAATCGTCATTAGCGTTCGCGATACGAATTGTGGTATTTTTAGATGATCTATTTGCCTCGATGTCCATATTGTGTTCGTTGATTACTTAAGGGCAGAAAAAAATGTGCTGGAGGCACGAGACACGCGCGCGCGGCTTGAGCCTCGTAATCGAGGCCAGTAATTAGCGGGGGTACTGTTATGGGTTATGGTTTTAGGGCTATAACATTACGCGAATGGATCGATCGATCCATTTCAACGCACACACATACCTGACGAAGGCGTAATCGTTCGACTGAGTAAACCGGTCCGCCAGATCGTGAAGAGTGATCGCCGATATCTCCTGCAGCTCATAATAGTCGAGCAGCGAGTACTCGACTATCCAGTTCGCTTTGCCGATTGAATTCGCTTCAGGCAGATTAAGATAGTACTGCGTGTAATCCAGAATCTGCGCAGCGTGCAACACATAGACATATATGTGGTCCTACATTTCTGCGTCCCCTTTGAAATCGGTACGTCGCGCAAATAGACCGTTACGGCGGGGGAACGCCGTGATATTATCAAGAATATATATATATATATATATATATACACACACACACGACCACGTACCTGTCCGGTGTTAGTTTCGAATTTGTAGAGTCGCAAGCCCGGGTTGTTGGGCCCGCCGACAGCGTTCGGCGTTACGCTGGGAGCCATCATTATCCAGGATACGGGCAGACCTGTTCAACGCGAGTATCGTTTCACCGAAATTAATTAAGTGCGCTGCGAGTATTAATAAAATTAAGGTCAAAGAGAGAGAGAGAGAGAGAGAGAGAGAGAGAGAGAGAGAGAGAGAGAATTGATAAAGCAATAACGCTCAAGGGGGCAAACGAACGACGAGAATTAATAAATAAATTATCCGTCCGAGAAATTCATTTTCTTCCCTTCAAATGGGACATTCGGTAGTTCGACAAACATCTTTATGACAGACAAAATCGAGGATTGACGTTGCTTTATTCCAGAGTAAACTCAACCTACCCTACCTGGGTAGTAACCCAGGAGGAAATGTAATATTGAGGACAAATACTATCGCGAAATATTATCGCGATACGGAGAGACACGTGCAGGATCACGTGACTCTCTACAGTTGTTCATAAATAAATCTTGACACTTCGCTGAAGGTAATATACCTGTGTCGCTGTATATCACGCGGAATGTATCCGAATGCCAGTGGCCAAAGAACTGTCCTCGGATGATGTCCGAATAAAGCCGCACCACCTGCAGATACTTCGTGTTGTGCCTCTCGTTGAGCGCCGCGGCGCCGTTTTCGTGGTCGTCCACCCCCGGCGGTGTGTGGCCGACTATGTATACCTGACCGTAACAGAGCAGAATAGGAATGAAGCATCGAACATCGATATTTCGAGGGGGGGAATCTGCATAGTTAGGTCAACTTGGTGTTTCGTCATCTATGTTCTATCTTAATATCCATTCATGAAAACTCCATGTTCCTAGCAACTCGATGTTGCTATGCAGATGAATCTTTGACGAGCCGCGTTATGTTTGTGACACGAGAATATACTTTATTTACAATATATGTTTACGTTATTATAAAGTTATTTTTGTATACATACAATTCTCGTATACTCGAAGTCTTAGAGACTGACAGTTTGTTAAATATTATTTTTGTAATAAAATTTTTATAATCAATTAACTCATGGCTGAGTACAACTCTTGTTATGTTCTGCTGTTAGATATTAATGTATTTATTATTGTAATCGTAATGGATTTTGCATACTTATGTACTTTGATTATATATCCTCACAAATATATCTCCATTGTTACATAATCTATTTATAACAATGCTATCTCAAGAATTTGTCCGCTATTTCTAAATTTATTTTTAAATGTTGTCTCATGTTTTAAGTGGCAGTACGTCTATAAATATATGAATGGAAATATTTATACATTCGTAATGTTATTTCAAATTCGAGTATAAATATCTCTACTTTTACAATCAAAGAGAGTGCAAAGTTAAGTCACGCTATTCCAATTATAAAATTAATTAAAACCATAAGAACGAGTTTAAACATAACTGCAGTGAAAATTTATTGTTGATCATCACTAATTGATATTCCAATTTATAATTGGAATAGATGCATACAACAAAGTATATCTTATATAAATAGAATAGAAATAAAAGACAAATAGTAATTCTTAATTCTTAATATCTCGTATTTAAAGAATACTTGCATCTCTTATCGTGTTGCAAATTTTACCTGTAACGTAATTTATTATTAGATTTATTTTTATCAGAGAAGATACATATATAAACCTACAAATCTTGTTTTATACATAAAAATGCTTCGATATTAACGCAAAAGTAAACTTTATTAGAGCTAAATGACCGATCGAAACTTAGTATAATAATATTTGATATAAACGCGAAAGTAGCTTTATTAGAACTAAATGATCGATCGAAACTTAAGTATAATAATAATAATGATATCACAAATTCATGATGGAATAATTTATACAGATTGCGAATAAAAAAGAAATGGGTCTCGTTGGTCATTGAGAAGTAGCGACGATTCTCGCGCGATACTCTCAGACAACGAGACCGGAGGTATTCTCGTTGAACAGAGGATCCTTAGTTACGTCGCGTGACTACGTCCCGGTTAAACAGACGCTCTGGGGGGTGAATCACGTACGTGGCTACGCAATGTGTCTCTCGGGACGCAGGAAGTCTCGTTAGCATTGGCAAACCGGCCAGTCGCTCGCGGATAGCAGCGCTGGGCGCACACACGGATTCGCACACACACACACACACACACACACACGCGCGCGCGCGCGCGCGCGCGCATCTGCGATTGTGTTCGATCATGGTGTCTGTCACAACGACGAAGGATTGGAGATACGAAGGACCTGATATCTAATCGGACACGTACGCGAAATTAGTCCCGCCGGCTCGAAACGCAAATTGACGCAGAAGTTGGCGCCGAGCGCCGAGACAGGGCTTCTGATTGAAAAAGCAGTCGAGGATCTCGTTAATTATCGGAGAGGAGACACTTTCGAAGGACGATCGGAAAATGTATTAGACCTAATGACTATTGTTTAATTAGTCAATAAAATTGTATAATGTCACTAAAAATTGTATAATAATTGTATAATTGTATAATTGTAAGATGTCCTAAAATTATATCGTTTTTTTACCTGATTTTATCTGTTTAACATTGTATTTTGCATATGAGAAATCTTTCATATTAAATAATAAAATATTAATAAAATATTAATAAAATATTAATAAAATATTAATTTTTACCTTTTTTATATATATTATATAGCAATGTTTTAATAATACGTACGTTTTTTTTTCTAAAATTATCGTGAAGACATTGATGATATCAATAATCATAAGAACTTATTATATTGATATGACGCGTATATTTGATGGATAGGAATATACCAATAGCGTTCGGAACGAAGCAACCATGGTGATATTCCCATAGGGCCATTCTGGCCAAGATAGTAGATGGATAAAGCAAAACTCGTTAAGTGGATAACGGTGAAAGAGAGATACATTTTCCATTCGCAGGATGGATCCTTTCTCGTCAAATCGCCCCGTGGGGAAAAGGCCGCCTCCTTTGAAAAGTAAATGGCGGTGGATGGGGTTGAATGAGAGAGAGTGACACGTTTGAAATTATGTGGCGAATCGTCGCGCGCGGCGCGCGTTGCGGTCCGCGGGATAAACGCAAAAACGCTCGGCCGGTCCGCGGCGTGAGGGGGTGGCAAAAAGCGCGCTCTCCGCAAACAACCGAATTGTCGGTGCCGCGGAGATTGAAAAATATCGCGTGAAAAGCGCGCAGACGTCGATTTTAAATTGCCGCCGAGGGCCTTTTGCCGAAGGTGCAGGAATCACGGCTGCCATTCAAGGGAGGCACGAACGAATTGGACCGGGCTACAATGGGTCGCTGATTGGTCAGTTTTGCCGCTGACGCTCTTAAACGACTCGTAATTTGTAATCGCATTATCCGTCCGACGTTGGAAACGATCGATCGATTCATTTCCTTCTCCCCCCTCCCGCCATCCTCCTCCTCCTCCTCCTCTTTCTCGGGATGGGTGGGCCGTCCGTTTGCCGTTTGCCGCGACATCGCCCCGTCTCTATGGGAATGCCTGGGATCGAGAAGCCCCGCTCTCGGACCGTTTGCGAAACGGCACCGGCACCGGATTATATCTGTCCACGGAAAATCGGATTCTATCTCGGAACCTGGGCATCCGCCCTTCCCGCTCACCGCCTCCCTTCGTCCTTCTTGCATCCGTGTCTCCGCGCGCTCTTTTTATCCGGGCACATAAGGACGTACAAGATTTTCCGAGAATTCTTCTCCGGAAATCCCCGGGGGAGCGCGTTCGCGGTGCGATCGAGCGAACATCGAGGAACAGGATGGAGAAAGAGGAGGATAAGAGGACGACGGGGAGCGGGGAGGGAGTCGAGGAAAATTATTGCTGGTTATCAAAGTCGCGACCAACGAGCCATGCTCGCTACATTTTCCGATTGTTATTACCCTACTGGTTATTTCATTGCTTTGAGGAGGACCTATCGTGCGACGGCTATTTTGCTTCTACGCTCGTTGATCCGCATTAAGAGCTTTCCGAGAAAAAAGAGGAGAGAGAGAGAGAGAGAGAGAGAGAGAGAGAGAGAGAGAGAGAGAGGAAGGGGAGACGAAGGGAAGCTTTAAGAATCTTCCAAGAGCTTACGGCATATCGTACATTTAGCAAAGAATACGGCTACGTTTATCGAAACTCATCACACGGAGCGCTGTTACTCAATTGTAAATATTCCTTCAATGTCTTATTTTTACTAAAAAAGGACTTCAGGAAAATATTTAAGATTTCAGAAAAATTTCTTGAATATTATCGAACCTTAACGAGCCTTAACAAACAATTCATAGGGCTAAAATGGTGCAACGCGGATGCGTGAATATGTGAAGCAGGCGATAATTAAAAAAAAAACGATCTTTTTTTTTTTCGTATCGATAGAATATATATAGGCTAGATATATGTAACCGCATTCTGCTTTAAATATACAATGGGGGGTTTAGCTTGTGTGCCATAGTAAATTCCGCAAATAATTTCTAACTTTTGATCATACAGTATCAAAAATTTACCCGGAGTTTTATTGCGCACGTAGTCGAAGGTACACTGAAAAATAACGTCACTACTCTTCATACGCGAGCCAGTCGGTGGCGTTATGCATCGCGGGGTAACAGGGTTGCCTTTTCGGACGTGCATGTAGGTGAATGCACGATAGTGTCGTGGATGAACGCGACGGCGCGGCTCAACTCCCTCCCTCCCTCCCTCCCGCCCTCCCTCTCTTCCTCTCACTCTCCACACACACACACACACACACACACACACACACACACACACACACACACACACACACACACACACTCTCTCTCTCTCTCTCTCTCTCTCTCTCTCTCTCTCTCTCTCTCTCTCTCTCTCTTTCAGTTGCGCTCGCCGGTTAATACGATCGGGATCAATGACGATGGCGTGCAACGGTTTACGTATACGGACGGGGGTCTCCTCTCGCAGGCCCATGTATGGAATACCAAGTCCTTCCATAATTTATCGTTGGTCGTGCCATCTCGGTCGCGTGAAGGACCTCCCTCGCGTATGTCGGACTCGTTCTACTACACGCCCCGCGGCGTAATCGATAACCGATAACCCCGGGAACCGCGATATTCGATAGGTCCCGGCTCGGAAGATTTCCGTTCGCCCGCCGCGAACGATACCAGAACCGTCGCGACCGTGGCTTTCGCGAGGCGGCCACGCCGAATTAATTGCCTCGCTGATCGAAGAGGATAAATTTGCGAGCCTCGCGTCCTCCTCGTCTCTCGCCGCGATCTCGCAACGATCTCCGATATCCGAGCGTAATGGGCATTACCTATGATTTGTCATCGAGCGTTTTATGGCGCCGAGAAGGGAAGAAAAAGAGAGGGGGGAGGAAGAGAGAGAGAGAGAGAGAGAGAGAGAGAGAGAGAGGGGAGGAGATCATGTAATACATCGAGAAGGGAAATCCCGGGGAAATTGTATTTGTCGGGAATAGAGTCGCTCTTTCGTTGCAATTTGCATTCGAATCGTCGATGGCGATTATACAATTTGTTCCGTCTTCCTACGAAGATCCGGTTAGCTGTGGTTATAAATTTCCATCCTCGAGTTTCCGAGAAAGCTTCGGATTCGTGGATGCGCGCCGCTCAAGAGCTGATAAACTGTCGAATAATGACCCAAAACGTGATCAAGAAAGAGAATCGAAAATCGCGATGTGTCGTCAGCTGTCCGTCCAGCGAACGTGTCTAGTCCCGTGTCATAATTTATAAACGTGCGAACGAGGAGGAACGAAAATGATGACGACAAAACAGCTCGCTTGATAAATCATACATCCCATTGAAGTCCGATCAGCGGGATTTTATTCGCCTCGTATGTCCTCGTATGCGCCGCGGGAATTTATTTCATTAAAATTTATCTTCTTGACGATCGCACCTGTGTCGCGTTGACATTTTAATACGACGGACATGCAGCGCAAAAATACGTTTATACCGCGCGATCTTTTTCATTGCTTACATTGCAATTGTCCATCGCGCGCATCGTGTAGTTTATTCTTGAAATAATGAAAAAAAAAAAAAAAAAAAAAAAGAAAAGAAAAAGAGAAACAATCTCGTCGCGCAGCGGAGTGAGATGAGAGAGTCATAACCGTCGTCTTAAATTTTGCCCCAATGCCGTCACGCAGTTTGTGGGTTTTCCACGCTTTTCGCGAAATGATAAACCGCGAAACCGAGTAATATCTTTGCATCTTTGGGCAGCCTTCAATTACTCAACAACTTGCCGTGTGACACGCGAGATACCGGGGGGGAGTGTTTTATACGTGCATATTTACCGAACGGAACACGTGCCATCCATAATTCTACGATGTCCGGCGAGCTTGACGGCACTGGTAATCGCGAGAATTCTCTGTGTACCCGATGTAGAACGATATTAGAACTCACGCCGCAAACTGTCGTTATACCGTTACGCCTGTCGTGATACCGTTAAGTCAATCTGTCATTAAGTTAAATTAAAGTAAATATCATCCGATCGAAGTGTACCCCGAGGATTAAGCACAACGGAGGAAAGTTTGGGTTTACTTCATTTTAAAAAAATTATGGCGCGATGTTATTGGACGGGAGGAGCGGCGTATCTCGCAAAAAAAAAAAAAAGTAAGATATTGAATTAAGCGATATTGCGCGCGAGATTCGCGACTTTTGATATTAATCTTCCAAAGGAAAGTTCGCGAAACGTGCTTTCCAATAAGCGCGATCGTGCGAGTGGCCCAAGCGTTTTTGCATTGGCTAGAAGTTTGTATCGAATATTCGTATATACTCGCGAAGTTCTGTATAAAAGCGAGCCGCCGCGGCGCTGATTAAAAATCTATTTAGTAATTTATTGGACGTGCAAAGAACAAGTACCTCTCATCCTCCCCTTTTTGCGTCATTTGCATCAGCTGTTTGATGCGAGTTTCTTCATGATAAGCGAATAATATTGACGCGTTCATCCCAAAAAAAAAGGTATCTCAACTCCATTAGCATATGTTTAAAAACTTTGTGATGTTTTTTGCTCGTTGACTCGTTTAATCATCGTGGTATATTATGTATAGAACGAATCTAATTAAAATAACAAGAGTCGATCGTTCAATAATACATAAATATATACAGACTTATATATAAATATACACAGAAATCTAAAATAGCAAAACGATATTTAATTTTAGAATATAGATGTGCGACATTTGGAAAGAAATACAAATTATGCATTGTTTTCAAATATTCGGACTTCATAATTGTTACTTGCAAAATATAAATTGTATTTTTCACCGGTTAATTCAATATTGCGTAAGCTGTTATTTATTTTTTAATGTTACGTTTTATCTCTTAAATACGCACTCAACATTTGTGACAAATTGTCAAACACAGTTCTGTCAATAACTCGTCGTGCGCGAATATCTAAAAGTATGAAATTGCGTAATTTTATATAATTTAGGGCATACCTGACACCGAGGGTACATCGATTTTCCATGATTAAACGTTCGTTTATCCAATCAATTTCCCTGTTAAAACTCGTGTCCACAGATTTATCGATGATCAGCTTCATTAGAAAGAGCTTAATTTACTTGCGCTTATAATGGCAGGTGACTCGACGCCCTCTCCGAAATATCCCGTCGTTCATTTCCATCGATCCGAGAAAATTGATGACACGTAAAAATTCTTTGCCCTGTATTATCTTTTTACGTGCAATCTGTACGGGACAGCACGCACACACGCACACACACACACACACACACACACACACACACGCGCGCGCGCGCGCGCGCGCGCGCGCACGCGCGCGATTCAATGGACACGAAAAATTTCAATGCGGCCATTATACGAGTCCAATATTCGAAATCGTATTACGTACAAAGATAGTCTCATAGAATATTTCCGCCTAATTTAGTTCCACGTACGTTGAAGAGTTTCGAACCAGTGTGCAGTGCACACCAAAAATCGATATCGCCGTCGAAATAATATGATACATACATTAAAAAATGAAAATTCCATTATCCCGACAGACTATCCAAACAGGGATCAGTCCGGTTGAATTAATACCGAATCTCTTCCCGATTTTCATCGGTATCCTCTCGTTTAGATTCCGCTCTCTCTGTTCTCCGCGCGCAACCGGAACCGCGCGCGAGGCCTCGCCTTTATCATTTTCACGGTACTTCCTTATCCTCGACAATAATCCATAAAATCGTTTATCGATACGGCGATGCCGGGAATTATTTATTATCCGCCGTCGTATAACGACGACGGAAGAGCGCAATATAACAGGAGGAAAGTAATGCGCGTCCGAGTAACGCGCGGTATAATAGCTCACTCGGAAGACCAATAATATCATATATCGCAAAGTAACAACCTACCGTCTCTTTCTTCTTCCGCGCATTCTCGAGGACCGACTGGAACCAGGACCATTGGCCGAAGGGATCCTGCATGTTATCGACCGTGCTGCTTCCGGCGCGATGCAGCATACGGCTGTCGACCGAGCTCAGCCACAAATTCGTATTAAGGAAGACGATCCGATATTTTTTCGAGCGCTGCTCGATCGTATAGTAGCCGGCTGCAACAAATTTTGAATAGTGCCGTGGCGGTAAAGCCGGGGCGAATTTATGCCCGCCAATAAGCTTACTTTGTGCCGTAACATTTTCAAAGGGAGAGGGCATCTATAAATGTTGCATCGATCCGTTGCGCGCGTTTCGAATCAAAGAGCGGCACAGACCTCGTTCGCCGATCACTTATGCAGCTCTCGGGAGCCCCGTAAGATGCCTCTTTTTGAATTTTAATATGTTAAGATACAATGATAAATAAATATCGCGGCATAATGTTTTATCAAAATATATATAAAGATTCTCCGAAGTTAAATCGACCGTATAACGTATCACTGATTTAGAACGAAATTGACTCGATGATTATCATCATTCAGTTATTAGTTACTAGTTTACAGCAGAAAGTTTTGTGAACCAAATAAATTTCTTCTAGTTTTTTACTGAAAACAATGCCGCAAGCCAAATTTTTCCAGCACAGACTTTTGCTATTTAACAAAACTTTGTATTAAAATTCTTTATGAAACATGGCTAAAAATTAAGATGTTAAAATAAAAAAAGTGCATTTTATAGAGATGAATTTTAATTAGAATCTCAAGGTATCATCGTTAACTTTTTTTATAAAAAATTTTCAAATATCGCAAAAAACTTTTTTTACACATTAAACATTCTTTATACATTAAACTTCAATTTTTGGGGGGAAATTTAAAAATTGCTGGAAAAATTTAATTTGTAACATCGTTTTCAGCATCCAAAAATTTATAAGAAGTTGTTCTCTGTTTGTCAAAATAATAAAAAAAAAAAAAAAAAAAAAAGAAAATACTTTTTCATAAATCGATTCTTTCGACTGGTTTCGTTTCAGCGGTGATTTGCCTACTTACCCTTTACAAAAGTGTCTACGGCTTCCGGCGGTAGCCAGTTCTGCCAGAGGCTCGCGAGCTGCGTGTAATTCACGCCGATGTCTTCATGGCCGAGCGCGGGGAATACGAAGTGCCCTTTGAACGTGCGGTGCAACAGATCGGTCAAATTCCGCAAACACTGCAGACGCAGCTCCGCGTTCATGCCGGCATTGCGCGTCAGCGCGTCACTGCAACAAGTAGTTACAGCCTCGTTAGTCCTAGTTACATAGAACGCGCGCACTCGGGGATTACAACGCGAGCGTCGGTGATTATCGTCGATAAATAGAACGGAGAAGAGGAAATGTCCCCGGATAAGGACGGGCTCGTCGCGTCGCGCCGCGCCGCGCCGCGCCGACACGCAAGAGATGAGGCGCAATGCGGCACGACGATGACGAGGACGAAATCAGACGTGCGACTTGTCACCCGAGCGGAACGCTGATAATTGTTACGTCAACGATAACTGATTAAACCCCCGACACACTTCGTCTTTTGTCGCTTCGATGACGGACGCCGAAGAAAACTTCGACGCGACAAGATGCAAGTGGCACGTTTCGAAAGAATAAATTTATAAACATGGAGAAAAGGGCGAGAAAAAGGGATGAGAAAAGTTCAGACTGTTCTTTTTAGAAAACGATACAGATTAATATCTGAATATATATCTTCGATATATTAAATTGATATATTAAAAATATAAGAAAACGTAATTAAAGCTCAACTTATAATTAATCTCAAAATATGATTACGTATATTAGACTAATAGGAACGAAATTAGTTTGAAACACGGAAATACGAGTTCAATATGTCAAATCTTATTAACATATTAATGCCGAACGGATTTGAAATTCATACGGTTTCAAAGCTATACTTTTCGAAAATAAATAATTTATACTTTAGCAGTATTTTAACATTTGCCATTTGCATTTGTTTGCATCTACATTTCCGATAATGATAATGATTATAATAAAGCGGTAAAGCTAAGTGGAGAAAACCATCGGTCATGGATATGATATTTATCCTGGTCAGCGGAATTGCACTCTTCGCTTCCGGTAATTAATTGAAAGTTGTACGCCTCGAACTAGTAAATCGTTCGTAAAGTAAATTTATTTAACGGTAATATATTCAACACATATAATAATCACGTTATTAACTGAATTAACAAGTTGTCATTCCCCAAACTGGATCTTGTTTATAATTTTATTGATAATAAATGAGACCTCATAAATAAATTACAATACGTTAATGATTCATTTAACAACAATCGTTATTAACGATAGCATGTTGTATATCGTTTGACTATTATAAAAGCGTTGAATATTTTCATAAATTTCAAATATATAATATGAATTAGTAATAACGACAACAACAATAATAATTTGCAATGATAATAATAATAATAATAATATTATTATTATTATCGAAAATAATCAAGTGAAAAAGGACTCTTAAAAATAACAATAATAACAGTGATAATAATCCTGATGATAATAAAACATTCTCGCGTTTCAATACGTATAATTCAAAGCGGAAAGACATTAATACGAATTATTGGTTAATATATATAGCTTATTATGTCAACATATCGTATTTCGATCACATTGTACATCAATTATCCGCATTCATGAGACAATACATAAGTTAAAAAAAAAAAATTACTAGATTATCATTTATGAAATCCCATTTGGATGCCATCGACGTACGATGAAACTTGCGCTGAAACCACGCGCTGTGAAACCCCGTGCAACCCCGCGTCGTACGACGCGATTGTGAACAATAGTCCGGACCTACCCCGTCCACAGGACGAACTCGATCCCCTCGCTGTGCTTCGATCTCATCGCCCGCGCCGCCGATTCGACCAGGGCCCAAGGCGAGTCGCAACTGTAGTTGCCGAACTTGCCCATCAGTCTTTTGTCGAGCCTCATCCATCCGCCGTCGCTGTTTCTCATGTTCGAGCACGCTGGAACACGTTGGTAAATGAGATCGAGAGACCAATTCAAGTGGAAGAGTTGCGACGGAGAGGAAATACGACGTGATGATCGTGGAAACTTGCGGTAAATAAAAGTGCGCGCCGCGTGACAAGGAACGGCCAGGGGTCGCGCTTACCCCCTCACTTTAGGGAGTTCAGACTTGTATCTCGCTAACGTTCGTATGACACGAGGCCTAGGATGGTAGGTGGTAGGTCGAATAAGCGAGGTAGGTAGATCGGGGGGGGGGGAGGTAATTCAAGCCGTTGCTATTTCGTGCGGGTCTCGTGCCAGCCGGGCACGCTACGTTCTTTAGAACGATCGGTAAATACCCGCGCCCGGGAGGCCAGTAAATAACAGTTTTACCATCCTATTAGAGAAATGATAATAATTTGCTCATGCGATCGTCGGAAAATGAAATGTATAACGGTACGGAGGCGTGTATTCGTTAAAGCTCGAAGTTGCCCGCGAGTCATTTTGCTGCATGCTGAACGGACAATTCGAAAAAAATCCCGATACGAATCTGTCGACACAAAAGTTTACCGTCTAATACATAAACCATAGGCTATTAAATTAATGTCTAATCACTAAGGAGAAGTTTATTAAATGACAGTAATTCAAATATTCAAAGTAAGTAATTAATTATTAGGTCATGATAATTAATTCCTACAAAATATATTCTTCAATTTTCTAGATAAATATGTTGTTTAATGAAAAGTAATTATCTCACGTTATTTAATGGTAAGTAATTATCTCACGTGCGATACTTTTCTATCAAAACAAGCAAAAGGTGAAAGAAAAAGATAAAAATATTCACAGCGTTCTACATTATATTTCAGAAATTATGAAGTTGCGAAAATTTTCACTGATAAATTTAGAGAAATTTTCATGAAACGCTCGGGAAAGTTTATACCTCCAGGCATCTGGCAACATCGATACTTGGTGGTAACACCAAGGTTCAGATTTCACAACGGGAGCTCGATCACGTATATTTTCTCTAAGAGCGAAAAAGTGAAAAGTGAAAATTTTCACGCGAATTTCGTAAAAATCGTGGTCACGTAACCTTTCGAGACGAAATAAAATTTGATAGAATGAGATTCGCGTGAGTGATTGAACAAGATATGAAAAATTGAATGAGGTAAAAAACTTGTTAATAATTACGTGATCAAGCTCTCCTAGCTCGATGATAAAAGTAACTCTAGCCAAATTGAGTAAAAATTGCGTCAAGATAGCGTCAAGATACCGTAAAATTTCAATTTTACAATTCATTAGCAAAGACACACAAATCACATTTTTCTTAAAAATTCATTTCATAAATTAATAAAAGAAAAATTCGAAAATATCACAATTTATTTTCATAAAATTATGAATTTTACCGAGCGATCTCTCCGACTTTTAAAAATTGCAAAAATCGTCAAAGCAGAATATTAGTAGCTTACTAGCGGCGTTTCCTTGCGTAGCATATGTTGGATCGTAATGAATGTCGGTTATGTGCCAGAAGTATCCTGTAAGATAAAAAATTTTATCGTGACTGTGATTGAAATTAATAGGGGATAAAAGACACAAAAGCTTAAAAAGTGCTACAATCAATTTTAAAATTTTCCATATCAGATCAATACATGTTTTGGCGCTTAACGCGATTGAACACGATTAACACGATTAACACTCTCCGGCTTCAATTGAATTGCATATTTCGAAAAAGTAATACGTGACGAAATAAAAATAATTTATTTGCCGTTGCAAAACAACGAAAAATTTCAAACACCGTCACTGTTTATTAAGAGGTTTAATTTATACGTTCAAAAAGCTCGTTATTTTTATGTTCTTTTAAATAAACAGGTTTTTGTCTCCCTCCTATAAAATTCGGCTGCTGGTATGTGTAACCTTGTCGAAATATCCCAGGGATTAAAACCAGTATGATCGGTGAGTCCAATTTTCACTGCCGTAGATATGGAAAAATACATCTCACACCAATTGCTGCGCTTCCATTGTCACAAATAAACATAGAGATCATATTTGCGTATCTACACGAAAAAAATGTTGCGGTGCACACAGCGAAATTCGTTTGGCAGATGGAAATTCTGCTGTTCCGGCAAATTTTTCGTCAGTTAAAGTTCTATACATAACATCTCACAAAATTTAGATTGATTACATCTTGGCCAGAGAGATAAGTGCCATAATGCATCTAAAGATTTTTTTCAATTTTTTTCTTATATTGATATTTTGTATTTACTTAGGTAATCGCATGCAATATTTATTTTAAATCGGATTTTATATTATCTTTTTAATGCACCAACAAACACAATTTCCATTTATCTATAAAAAAATAGTAACGATTATTAATATAAAAATATTTTCATTTGTCATTTTGTTACTGTGTAAAATATATGTAAAAAATATGTATAAAAAATACTATATGTAAAAAAAAATATTAGGATAACTGTAAGAACTAATATTTTTTATTTTGAAAAAAATAGAAAAAATGGAATGCAAGTGAAATTTTTGAGAAAATAGTAATAATACCTACCTTATACATTTTATTTATAATAATAATTATATAATATAATAATATTGACATGTTATATATGACATTTATATTACACTTGAATGTACATGATTTTTTGACTCATTATTTATATTAATAGCAATATTATAACTTTAAATCAATTTAATATCCTTCACAGCGAGTGTCTAAATAAAAACAAATCTTGCGATAAATTTTAATAACGATAAATTCAAGCTATAATACACGGAAGTTTAAGTCCTAGTTATATCCATTGCGATCGTACTCTCGAAAATCGTGTGTGGCTATAGATTTGAAAGTGCACTCTCGTTTCGAGATTCCAGCTAAAGCAGTATCGCTTCGAATCTGCCGTTGTTCCCGACCTATTATATAACGCTGGAAAGTTTTTCTCTCGAGATAGCTGCGCCGCGGGGCAGATTTTCTGACGGCGCGTAAACGATAACCAGATTGCCGCGCCTCCGGGCATGCGGCCGCTATGCAGTTTCTTTTGATATGGGATTAAAAATTGTGCCTGCTAGCGCATGTAAAGAGACGCGAGTGCACCATTGTAAATACACGAACTATCAATCAAATTTCATTCAAATTCCGTGACCGATGCAAAGTCGCGTGGAGGGTGTGAACGGTACTTACCTATCTTTCCTTGCACCGCGCAGAGCCATGAGAGCAGTATCAGGTAGTCGCGTATCATCTTTCCGGAATCGCACCTGTAATTACAGACCGCATTTGAGTATCTCAGAAATCGAATCGTCGGCGATAAGGACAACGGGGACGGTGGGTTTTGTTTACGCGCGATCGCGCCCGAGCCACGTTTGCTCGCGCGCGCGCGCGCGGGCTAAGAACTCGACCACGAGATAGAGTATTCTTCCCCGACAAACTGGATATTCTCAGAGTCATAAAAGATGATAAGTATATATGCGCCCTCTCAGTGCGGTATTAAGCGGAATAACGTTTCGCGCAGTTTAAACGCGATATGCAAATAGGTCGGCCATTAATGTCGGATAGCGCGGTCACGGATAATTTTGCACGCGCGCTCACCCGTGAACTCACCGAATTTGGATCTGATCCGGATTTTTCTCCGCTTCTATTTCCAAGACACACACACACACACACACACACACACACACACACACACACACACACACACACACACACACACACACACACACACACACACACACACACACACACACACAGGGGTGGGAAAAATCAATTCCGCATCCCGTATGAAAATTCGCAGTCACGGCAATGCCATTCGGAGCTTTATTTATCCGGCTGCTCAATAATTTCAATCATGTGCGGTATATACTTTTAGATTTAGTCAATAGAGAAAGATTTGTTGATCTACATATTTGACGTCACAAAGAGTGTTGCGGACAAATATCAACAAATTCGTTGGCTTTTGACGTTTTGCGTAAAAAAAAAAAAGCCCAGGCCTCTCTAGGCTCCTCTTGCTACAAATCAAACTATCAAGCGGTTATATATTGCCCATAGTTTTGGGATTCTCGTTAAATTGACTGGCTCAAATACGAAATCAAATTCCGTTTACGTCGGATGTATGAAATTCATTATCATAGGAAAAATATGTGACGAACTGCCGCGTATAATTAATGCACTGCCCGTCGCGCGCTGGTGTTTCGTTCCCGGTAAACGTAAATATCCAAGATAAATGACACAGCGGGAAGTGATAAACAAGCGCTAATTTCGGATTTAATTTGACGACAATTGCCCGTCTCGCGAGCTCGAATAGTGAAGCCACACGTCACTCGGACATCTTGCATATTTCATATATTCATACACACACATATATATATATATATATATATATATATAGAGCTAAAAAGTATATAAAATAAACTCTCATTACGATTTCTCTAATATTTACGATAGCCGTTCGCATCGAGACTGTACTAATCGATCGCTTTGGCTCCCGATAAAAGTTCCTTTTCGCAGATTCCTCTGTGACTATTTTTTTTTCACCATGTTATTGTTTATCATGCATATTTCGTAGCGGGAAAATCCTTTATTTACGAGTCCGTTACCATTCGATTTTTCGTGATATTTTTTAATGCCGGATCCCGTCTCACGAATTTTCCATTTTCGTCATATTCGTACTATTCCTATGTAGGTATTTCGGCAGCGCCCATTCACGCTTACCTTTCTTAACGTATTGCTCCGAGCCCGCGAGCGGTGAAAAGCGGATGAGTGGAGGGCGGGCACATTTGGCCCGGCGGCCACCGTGAATTTCAATTTGCGACTAGTGCACGACAGGGAACGACAAGCAGAATTACGAGAGGACGAAGCGAACCATTACGGGCAATCGGTCTATCATCGGACGGGGGCTCTTTGTGCGACCGTGGACGGAAGTTTACGATGGGACACGCGATTTTCTTGTTCGTTTCGGGCCGCGTGCGCGACCGGGCGTTAACGACTTAATGCAAAATAATGGCCGGTCCGACGACCGCGGATCTCGTCCGCCATATGGACGACACTAACCACTGCATCGCGGCATGAATAATTCGCGACGCCATGTGTCAAAACGTCGATACGCGACGTATCGTGGACGTTTCGTAGAAACGAAATTGTGAAGAAGTAATTGCACCGATGATTCCATTCCTGTTACCTCCGGAGGGGAGGCGAGGGGGGATCGATTGTGTCCCGATGGAATTGATTAACTCGGAAGATCGTTCCTTCGCGATAATTCTTGCAAATGACGATAAAATTAAGTGCATGAATGTGTACGACATTTTATTCTCCGTCTCTAATTAGAATAGATTAAAATTGTCGTCGATGCTGTCTCAGACAGCTTCTTAGTTCTGTGAAAGTTTTACCGGCAGTCTCAAATTAAAACAAGTAAAGATAAATTGAAAATAAAATTTCGCCGTTTATTTTGTGCAGTTGAGACTCAAGTTATTCAAACAAGTTTAATTCTTTTTTTATTTATTAATGATCTGATTTTTTTGGAGCAAACTGCAAACACTTTGATATTTTATTTAATATCCAAAACATAACTAATTATAGTCGTTAATGAAATTAAATTGAGCTAAAACTAACAAGTAAATTTGATACGTGAAAGACTTATTAAATATAATTCGAAAATAACATTATCACGTCAAATTTATTTCTAAGTAATTTTTTTTTAAAAATGGAGACAATAACCGTCTGGCTGCTCTTTCATGTTTGTGTGTTCGCGTTCCATATTTGGAAGCTCATTCGCCATCGAGCTCGTAAACGAGAAATCATTTTTCCCAATATATATAGCTGACGACGCACTAAACTAAACACGAAACTTTAAAAACTGCGCTCGTAAATATTCATGACACGCGCGAGGTGTAATTACTTGTAATCGCGTGTCACATCGCACAAATGGCTATGTCGAGCCGCCATAAGAATTCCGCGTAATGTGATAGCTGCTTCCACGAGTGAGAATAACGAGTGCATAAATGCTGTTACGTCACACGTGCGTATATCTTTTCGATTAATAACGCATATTATGTGTATAACATAACCTATAAAAATAATCCGTTAAAATCTTAATTGTTATTATTACAAAAATATTAAGATTTCAAGGAGATTCTTCATTTCCTTCGAAATAAGAAATTTTAATACAAGATATATAAAATAAGTTACATAACTAAATTTGAGTTTAAATGTTTCTCTATTTCGATCTTTCCTTTAAAGGTTCTACAATCGTGTCAGCTTTTAGAATAACATTTTATTTCTAATTTTATGTGTGCTATATTTTAATAGATGTATGTATATATATATATATATATATATATATATATATATATATATATATATATATACACATATTATAGTACCTGTCGATTCTTCCAACATTTTTCGAAGATTTTTTGTCATTTTAATTCATATATATTTTCCTCCAGATCTACTAATTTTTCTAATTTATATTTAAAAATGACCGTCCTTGAAAATTTCAAATAACACGTATCTCTGAATAAAAAAATTAAAAGAATAAATTTAAAACAAAAAAAAAAGATTTCTCGCATAAATTTTTGAATTTCATACTAGAGCCCACAATGAAAAAATACATTTTGCGATATTTTCCCGAGGACTATTTGCATTATGCGTTACTCTAGGCATATCAAATCGCAAACCACACGCTGCTTCACGTTCCGTTAAACTCAGATTATATCTAGTTATAGTGGCGCGTTGTCAACCAGATAACATCACTAGTATCGCCGAACAGGGTTGCTGAGGATGTTGTCTGACTATAAGCCTCCTGCCGCGCCATTACTCGACATGTCTCGTCTATATTAGAGCGTTGTATTCCGTCCTTCGGATCCGTAGGTCCTCTGTACTGGAAAACGCTCAGTTGACCTCGATACCGCGTCATCCGAGTGACCTCGTGATACACGGATGGCGGAGTAATTATCGGTGCTCTTAGCTCGGTGACTAACGAACTGTCTATCGTGCAGGCGTCGCGGAAATCCGTTTTCTCGATCGCATCGACTATCGCCTTTATCGGCGAGCATTTCTCCCTTTTGCTATATACGTAATCTTTCTATCGCAGCCATCGGCAATCAGCAGGGAATCAGCGGAGGATCGCGATAAAGTGGAAGCACGTAGCTGCCATTCCTCCGCGATATCCGCCGAACTCGGTGGCGCATTTTCGATTAGGCTTCCTAGATTCGAGCTTAATATATATGTGTATGTATATATATATATATATATATATATATATATATATATATATATATATATAAATAGCGACATATATAAGATGAGAGAAGATATTTTTTTCCTACCAAAATGTCCGAAAGCCATCATTTTTCACGTCCGATTCTCCCAGCCACACGGTATACTACGCGGTATGATATATGCACATTCATTAAGAATTGGGGCATTTGCGGTAAAAGCAGATAAAACTTTAGCAAATTATCGATTAGAGTTTTTCGTTAATTTATGGCATCATTTATCACTCGGAAGGTAAAGCCGACGTGAAATTCGTGCTAACGTTATCTGTTATTGTATACAAAGGAACATTAAGATAGAATTTCTGTTCAAAAAGAAGATATACGCGAATACAATGAGCGTATTGATTGATTTTTCGAAGCTGTGCCTCAATCGGATTATATTCTACAGAAGGAAGCCAACCAACAATTTTTCGATTGTTGATTGGTTCCTTTCTATAGAATTCAAGACCCAATTTCATCATGTTTTCAAATAAATCACATCGCACATCACATCGCTTTCGGATTTTATTTTATTATTTGAGCATCCGCGCGCTACGCCTGTTCCTTTCAGTCGGCACCTCCCTGAGCAGCTTGTTTGCTTTTAGCTTTTTCTATACGCGATCATTGCTTTATTCCAAATTATTACTGAGAATGTAAGAAAGCAATCCCTTTCTGCCAGAAAAGGAATACGAGCAGTTTTTATGTTGCCTTTTTATGTTTTCTCTGTGCTAGCTTTAAAGTCAGATCTAAAATCACACTACACAAACGCTGCAACGCTTCAATGAAGATTTTTCTCGAATGTTATTCATAAATATTTGCAAAATACGAGAATCCAAGTTCCAACACAAACAAATGTGCAATTAGAATACCAAATTACATCGTTGTGTTGTATACAAAGCGACATATTTTAATATTTTGTTATTTTGCCAAAAAGCATAGCGTACGGAAAGGCGCATCTTAATATTTACTAGCTTGAAAGAACTTCTTGCAAAATCTGTCAGCCATATACTCAGAGTGAAGGGAACTCATTGTTCGCAATCCCCAAATATGTTTTTTTGAAAGAGACAAAATTACATCGTTTTGTATCAGCAGTCATTCCTCTCTAAATGAAAATACAAAATAACGCTGGTAAAGAGCACAGCGCAACAACGTGCGCAACAACGTATTATTCTAAAATTGAAAATGATTTTATTATTAATATATATATATATATATATATATACACATGTTAACAATAAATTGTATATATATATATATATATATATATATATATATATATATATACAATATATATATAGCTATTACATAATAGATAGCATGCGTTTTATTATACATATTGCCGTTACATAATAATATTTTATTGTGAAAGGGGAAATTGCCCTTCGTCGCTACGATCTTGTTCTCGTTCGCAGCGATGAATTTGTGCATTAACCGGAACCGTTTTTCCGCCTCCTCACGGCATTCCCTCGCTCGATTTCGCCTGGGGCGCGATTCACGTTGCGCGTTAATCGCGCGTCGGGTACACGATTGCGACGTAAATCGTGCCGGTTCGCCTCGTTAATGCAAATCAAAATTGTCCCGGAAATGTCATTACAGAGAGAGAGAAAGAGAGAGAGAGAGAGAGAAGGGTCCGCGACGCGTTATCGCGATGGTGAGCGCGCGCGCGCGCGCGCGGTGTAATACGTTTTTCATCGTGTCAACGTTAACACACGCGTATTTCGCGCGCGCAGATTACACTCGTCCGCGCGGCCGTTTAAGAGCCACCCGCGGAAATATCCGCGACCGGTTATAAATTACGACGCTTATCACACACGCCATCCGCTTACAACACCCCTATCGCGCTTTCGCGCGAGCTCGCGCGACACGACGACGGGAGTGTATCATCCCATATCTTCAGCGCGGCATTAAGGGACGCTCCTTGTGAAAGATATTTTGCAAGGGGGAAGGGCTTTGTTTAAAGAAATAGGGAATTTTTCGAAAATTCGCAGCTTACAAAAGATTATATCCCACATTATCGTCAAATATAGCAAATGCCTCCATTATAACTATAAATAAATTTTTCGATTGCGCTAATCGAAAGTATATAACATGTTCAATTTTTAACTTATTTTAATGTAATATAATTATTCCGTACGTTAGATCTTGCGTAGCTTTCTACGTAGCTCGTAGTTATTTCTCTGTTGCTTTTTACATCTGTAACCTTTCATCGATCCTTTCATTAATCCTTGATAAATAAGCCCGCTACATGCCCGTTGATGTCACGATACACGTAACACAGTATTCCGTCTGTTTACATTTAACTCGATATGCAAACGGCGCGCCATTGTACGAGGTGTACTCAGCGTGACTGAGCGTGTCAAAAATCTCCACGCGACGTTTACGACGAGCTCGCGTGTTTCCGAGAGTCGTGGGCTCTTTAAGCGCGACCCGTCACGAGAGAAGCGACGGCAATGTCAGATACGCGCGCCCGAAACTGCCGCGGCGCCATAAATCTCGGGGAAATCAACGGACCTCTCTCCTCGGGTTCCCGGCGGTTCTTCGGCATTACCCGGTGCGCCCCGGGGCTTCGCCCATCCGGGGCTCTCACGTGACAACTTCTTAACCCGCAGCCACGTACGCGCTCGGCTTTACATCGAATACCGCATGGCTGTATCTCTCCCATCGCGCGTTTACGAGCGGTGCTTTAACCCTCCTCCTCCTCCTCCCCCTCCTCCTTCTCCTCTTCTCTCGGCCACCCTCCCGTGTCGTCCTTCTTTATATACCGCGAGCTTATGTGCTCCCCGCTGTGAGTTTATCGGTAATTGACCTTTGGGGATAGTGTTTAAAGGTAGCAACGGACGGACTTTTGGCGAGAGATTCGTTGCGGTAAAAAAAGAGAGAGAGGAGGATCTACAAAGGGCGATGCGTAAATTCGCCCTGCGAAATTGGATACGCTCTGAAGAATGCTCGTACGTGCTCAAGAACACAGGGACAGTCTACAAAATCGTGGGGTTCGCAAGATTTACGTGCAACACTTTTTTTTTTCTATTATCAAAATAATGCGAAATTTGTCGCCATCATTCGTTGTATTTGTCAAATTAAGTTAAGAAGTAATCAATTTCATTTCGAATCGAAACATCTTTTCTAAGCGAAAATCAATTTAATCAGCTTCAATAATTTCTTACTTTAAAAAAACGTTTAATACGAATTTTAAGACGAATTTTAGTAAGAAAACGATTATGTTAATATAAATAAAAGTTGAATTTTGAGAGATATAACATTCTTGATATTACTTAATAAAAAAATATTTTGCAAAATTATTAATAATACAAAATGATAATTTTTTTTATAGCTTATAAAATAACAAACATGATAGAAATACAAATTAGTTATATTATGTGATTATTATATTTCACAGCAAATTTTATTTTAAATATAAAACAGATCAGATATGAAAATTTAAAAAGAATGAACACAGTGTTGTTGAAATATCTAAATAGAAGCATGGTCTAGACTATTTTCAAATATGGAAAAAGTTAATCGAATTACTTTAATCAAGTTTAGCTGTAATGGTATTTATTATGTTAACTTAGCTACTGCAACAAAATGAAAGATAGACGGAGAGAAAGAGAGAGAAGATTGTATGAATAATTAAATAAATGAATGAAACGAAGAAGTTATTATATTTTTGAATAAAAATCTTTTAAAGGGTATTTTAAAGGGTATTTAAGAGATTTACATATATTTATAATAAAAAAAAAATAGAATATAAAAAAGTATACGGAAAGAAAAATAGTGAAAAGAAGAGAATAGCTATTAAAATGTATAGTTATAATAGTTCAAAAGGAATGAAAACTTAATTATACATAAAATATCATATTTAAGAAGTGCTGACAGATATGTGCATAAGTATCGCTCTTATGTACAGTGAAGAAAAATATTAGCTCAACACAGATGCTACTATATAAAACAGTTTGTATCTTGAAAGAAAAGATAATAAAATGTTAATTTTTTGTAAAATTTTTTATTTTCTCATTGAAATCTTATTACATACTATAGCAAAAATGTTACAATTAATATTTAGCATAAACTTATCTCGTAACCTATCTCCCGAAAATCGCTTTTTTTATTTTTTAATAAATTTAATTATTTATGATTATATTATTTCTGATTTAAAGATGAATTAACGTCTAAAAATTTTGTAAGTAAATGAAAAAGAAGAGAGAGAGAGAATTTTAAATAAAAATGTAGAGGGAGAGAGGGGAGAGAGAGAGAGAGAGAGAGAGAGAGAGAGAGAGAGAGAGAGAGAGAGAGAGAGAGAGGAAGAAGAAGATAGTGCACGAGTAGCCTTATTTGTACGAGCATACTGCTCGATAAGCTTGAAATGATAGCAGTTTCCGACCAAGTGACAGCGAACGTCAGCTGCCACTCGTGCGTGATGCACCGAAATTAAATCAGCGAACGTTGCATATATCGTCGAACGATATATCGTTCCCTCTCCCTTCCTCTCGCGCTCACTACGATGTATCCCGTATCTTCTCATCTCTCAGAACTCTCTGCGCAAGCTTTAACGCGAGTTTTTAGTTTTTAACTAGCCCTTCGGGCTGCATTTTTCAGATACGTAATACGTCGTCGTCGTTTGAAAGCGCACGCGGGCGCCTCTTTCAAATGCATACATATTCATGTATCTTTTTCAATTGCAGAGAGACGTCTGCGCCCCTTTATTTCACGACTTTTGCAAAATATTTGCCCGCATATTTAATTTGCGCGCGCGCGCGCGCGCACTCGCTGCGTCTCTCTTTGGTAACGTATAGTTCTACCTAGAGTTAATACGGCTTTGAATTCTTTAATTCGTCGAGAGGAAACACGTCGCTCTCGAGAACGCACATTCATCGCGCGCGGATGCGCGCCGGGCTTTATACTTTTTGTTGTCCAGCACGGGGTGAGATACTGGAGGGGCTGTTTAACTTGCGTGCGCACGTTGCGTCCCGTGTGTCCCGGTCGCGCTTTAACGCGCTAAAGCGCGACCGGGGTCCAATCGCGGCTAATTTGCAGTTTCAACAACCCCGCCGCCGGTTAAAAACTTTCCTCCAAGTACACACGAAGGTCCGATTCCGAGTCCGTCGCGTCGGAGGTGGAAGCAAAATAGAACATCGCGTGTTGCATTTATTAGCACGGAACCGTTCGACGGTTAACGAGCTGAAACTCTCGTTTATTTTTCAGCCACCCCTTCGCGAAAGGAGCTCCCGACTCGTAATGGATACTGGCGACTATCGGTCCCGTCCTACTCTTTCTCACCTATCCGTTGTATCTTTTGTGTCGAGCTGTCCGATTCCCTCGCGCGTTTTTCTTTGATCGCTCGCTACTCATTATTCGATCCGCGGGAATGAAATGAAATCATCCTTTTTTTCTCTCGCCAGCTTACATCATTCTCGCGTCGTTCTTACAAGGCGCTCCAAAACGAATGGTTAAAGCTTAAACAAATTCCTTTGAACAATCAAAAGTTTTAAAGTCGGAATAAAGTCTATAATTGAAGAATTTAAAGTCAAACAGTTTTAAATCAATATTTTTAAAGGATGGTCACATTTTAAAGACTGTTCCATAATAATTAAATTCATACTAAAAATAATATAGATCTGAGATGAGATGAAAATAGATCGTTCAATTTTTAAAATATAAGAATATAAAAACATATTTTAAATAAATTTTACAAATTCTGAACAAGTTTATTTTTATTGTCAATCTTTCGTTGTACGGACAATTGATCTGTAATCAAATTTTTAACACTTTTTCAATTATCATCGAATAAATATGAATAACAGTTCGTAAATTACGAGGTGCAAACGGATAATAAAAAATTTTATTCCTTATGCAAAAGTTTTATTAAGTAACTTAATTTTAATTAAATTTCAATATTGAAAAATTGCAAGTTTTATCTCTATCTTCGTTAAAACAATATCTACTCTCTAAATAATTGATCAACTATATCACTAAAGGTTGGTTATTCTGAGACACTCTGTACAACCTGCATTAGCGGCGCAGTCGCAATGGTGGCAAACAAAATAAATTGATGCCGCTTGACAGTGGAAAGAAAATGCAAATGAGCGATCGCGTGTAGTCTTTACCGGCGGCGAGTTGTACTCTGTGCTTAATAGGCTAAAGTTCTCGCTCATTTTCCGCCCTTACAAGAAATCGCACCGAGTCGTAATAACGCTCGCAAGGGTTGTGCCCGGGCCACTATCTATCCCGGGCACAACCCTTCGTCGTGTCACCTCGCGCTCGCAACCCCTTTTAATCAGCGATCTCGTCGCCCCGCCCTCGCTCTGTTTATATATTCTTCCGTCAAATTCTTGCATCAGAAGCGAGTGCTTTTTTGCGCGAGATACGTGCTTGTTAAGTTGGCGTGTCGCCAATCATGGGGAATACGTGCATGACGCGTGTAGCGACAAATCCTTGATTGGGAACGTTCGTGGTGGATACAAAATGATACGCGATAGTTTCTTTTCGAGCTCTCTGAGAAAAACGTTAGGATTTAAACAGGCTTCCCGAAACAGAAATGTTACAAAACGATCTATTGTTGACAAATTGATATTCAGACTGTAAAACTGCTGAACTATTTTTTTATAATAGCAACAAAATGCTGTTTTTCTTTCTAAAAATTTATCTCACAAAAAAAATAAAATAATAAAATTTAATCATAAAACTTTTATAAGACAAATTTTAGCAGAGAAGAATAGTTTTTTGTTGCTATTGTAAAATCGTGAACAAATAGGAAATCTAAAACGCGTTGGCAATAAAATATAAATATAAACTAAATAATAGAAGAAAATAAAAGATATGCAATACAAAAAAATATAAGATACATAAAAGTAAATTGCCATCATAATTCCCGAGATCTTTTTAATAATATATGTAGACCCATAGTATAAAAAATATTGTTTGCATTTAAAAGAAAATATCTTACAATTTTTACAAACTTCGCATTTCTTATCGCTGCTCTTATTTTCCTTTCTGATTGCGATTAAAAATTACAATAACTTGTATCGCGCAGTAGCAACGTGCCTGATTTACGGGTCATTAACCCTCATCGGATCCATTAAACTTTTAATGGCCTAGACTCTAAATAAGCCCGTGTAAAAAATTCAATAGATTTAAAAGATTTATAAGGAATTGATTTCCGATTCGTAATGTAGAATTTCTTTTCTGTAAGTTATTATCAATTAAAACGGCTTTCTTATTTTTACTAACGATTATGGACAAAATATGAAATAAAAATCGAGTATTTTTGTGAGATTATTATAGAACGCGATATTAACAGGAAAGATATTTAGCTTCTTTCGCGGCGCGATATACGAATTTAAATATATGAATTTAAATGCAAAATATATGAATTTAAATGCAATTATATCTCTTAAAAACGAGCGAGGGAAAGGAAGTTTTTACAATTTTCTTGATAAAATCCTACCGCTACTTGTACTGGCGGACTCGCCGTGTCGAACGGAAGTCGTTGGGAAATTTTAGTTGGCCCTGAGCGACGAAATATCCCGGGCGCAATTACCCACCGCGCATATATAGGTCCACCGCGCGGTGCGGTGGGGTGCGGTACGGTGCGGTGCGGTGCGGTGCGGTGCGGTGCGGTCCGGTGCGGTGCGGTGCGGTGCGGTGCGGCATGAGATGCGCTCCTGAAACGTTTTGCAGGTAAATGCGGTCTCTAAGCGGCCGTGTCGGGAAATACGTTCGACGGCGGGCAGGGGACCGGAAATGTGGTACGCGAAAGCACGAAACGCGCGCGTGACAAGAAACTGCGCCACCCTAGCTGCATGTCGTGCATCTCGCCGCGCGCGAAACCGAGCAGCAGCACCGCAGAAAATTCCTCGATATCGATCCGCGTCGGATCTGAGCGAACGAACGAATGTACGCGTGTTCGCTCCGGATCGTCCGTGTTGCTTTAATTAAGTTAAATTGCGCCGCATTCCTGAGGAGAAGGTGGCGCGGTCCTCGCTATCTCGCGAGAGAATCTCCGATTTACGCGTCATTTCTTTCGCAAGGGTCTTCGCGTGTCTTTAGCACTTTCGCGGAAATTTCTCGATGCGCAGGAATCTCCCCGGGGAAATTACTAACTAAATTTTACAATTTTTTTGAGACAACCGAGCGAGAGAAATAGCCTAAGTCTAGATATATTTTTGAGGCAACCGAAAAATGTCCTAAACGTCTGGACATATTTTTGCGAAAGAGGCACATTTGAGAGGATTGTCTTAATAAACAAAAACTTATTATTTTCTAAAATGTCGGAAAGTCATAATTAAAAAAATCAGTATTGCAACGTATTATGTATATATACTTTATAAATAAAGAATTCAGAAAAAAATGAAAAGTATAAAATCATCAACAAATATACTAATCTGTTGTTTCTGTAATATACATCGCCATAATTATAATGATCGCAAGTCATTCAGGAAAATGGAAGAGTGTTAATAAATTTCAACCGATAAATGATTCGTGTCAAATGAGAATAATAAACTAGCAGTTTGCCTTTCTCTATTTAAAAAAACATATAACATTTATAAAATACAATACATAACAATCATTGAATTATAAAAGGCGACCAGATTCAAGCAATCCAATGAATAGAAAATCGAATAATGCACATCGTGCACAATAATTGCATTCATTTCGAATGGCGGGGGAAAAAGCAATGTGCATGCGAATAATATATGAAAAAAAAAAAAAAAAAAAAAAAAATTAAAACTGACAAAATGAAAATTTATCCTGTGAAAAATTAAATCACTTGCGGAAATTAAGAATCAATTTTGACTTTGTTGCGACTTTACATTCGATCATTTTTTTATATATTTGATCCGTAGTCTACAGTCAGTTTTAAATTCGTACATACCATTTGTAATCGAAATTTATTCCCAGGCTCTTGTATAATGTCTTAATTATTTCGCGTGCTCTTTAAAGCACGGGAGTTGTGTGCCTTCCTTAAAATCGAGAGGTGTCAGGAACAAAGGAGGAGCCGGTGCGTGCGGATAATCTATGGTATCGATAACAGTGGGTCGGCAAACGCGCAGTAAATTCGCGACACAGGTCGGGGAAGAAAGTCAGCGTGCGGATCGTACACGCTATGAAACGATCGTTATGATTAGAGCGTTTCGTGCGCACGATGGCAGCCGTTTTACGGCGAGATAGTGTTGAAGGAATTGAATGAATAGCCAGGATAGCGGGACAAAGAATTTCCCGGCCTGAATCCTGACACACTCGTTCGTTACCCGCGTTAACCTCTTTCATCCTCGGCGGTGTCTCTCCGCCACGAAAATACCGCCAATTTCGCATGGACGACAGTATTTCCTAGACGCGAAAAGTTCTAGTTACGTAACCAAATGGACAATTTTTCACAAGGAACCTTAGAGGCGAATTTTAATTAATGTAAAAAAGATTTTATTTGTATATTACTTTTACTTTGAGAGAACAGGTAAAAGAAAGGCTATGAAAGTTCTAGTATTTAGGTAATAAGAAATTCTTTATATATCAAAATAAATTAATAATAGTCAGAGAATATATTTTTTTTGGTGTGAAAATAAATCAGAATACGAAGGACTATTCGACTATTCGAAGTTAAATGACGATGCTAAAATATATTTTAATACTTACTAACATTTATGAAATTCATACATGCAACGCAAACGTTTCCATCTTCAATATAATCATCTTCACTGCAAAAACAATTAATAAAAACAATTTCATAAAACGTTGTTCCTAACACATATCAAATTTGATTAACAAAATTCAAAGCATCTTGTCCAAAATTCATAGATGAAAAGGAAGTTATAATACTGAATCTCAAATCGAAATGAAAAATTTTTTTTTCAGCGGTTGAATCAGACGTGGAAATGAAAAATATGTCTGACAAACTAAAAAGATAGGAGAATAAAATTAATAAATTACTATAAATTAGGAGAATTAATTAATAAATTAAAAAATAGACAAGTCACAATAAGTAATAAAAAAAAAAATAAAGATTCAATAAAAACAATCATATTTGATAAAATCAAGCCCAATAAACACATTACCTCAAGATAATATGTGCATAAGAGTTGTTGAGTTGAATTCGGGATCGATGTAAATGTGAATATATCCTTTACATATTGTAATTCTTGGATTCTTGTATTATCATATTAGATCTGCATTTGGATTTCTCGTACAAAAGTGAGATTTTTATTGGCTGTCAAAGTACTCGCGATCGAGTTAAATTAAGGAACGTGATATAAACTGTGGTATAACATTACCGTTATCTCGATAGAATAAAGGAGATTCATTCGAGCGGATTTTACTGTCTATTGTTACTGTCGATGGATTGGGAATAGAGGGGCGCGCGCGCGCGCGCGCGGCAGCGCGCGTCATATCGGAGCACGTATTATATCGCGGGTACCTGTGTTGGGGCATCGTAAAAAAAACGTATAGACAGTGCGCCGGGGCCAATAAAACGTGATTGATACTGTGCGAAGCTTCGAAGCGGGGAAACGGCCGATGCATATTAAGCTCCGCAACCGGTCCGCACACGTCAAATATCGCAGCCACCTCGCGCGAAAAACGGTTGCGTTTCGGCATACGCGAACGTCGCGCTCGCCCCGTCGCGGAAATTCCGCGCGACGCGCATTTAACGTCGAACGTCGGGAGGGGGGGGGGAGGGGGAAGAGCTATTGCTGATCGTGCTGTTTAGCGGTCGCCACCGGGCACCGTCGGTGTTTCAGCTGTTTTAGATATTACGGTAACTAGCGCAGAGCGCGCGGCACGGATAATAGGAAATAATTTGATCAACGCCAGCTTTGTCGACCGGCATCAGAATCTAGTTATGCCCGTTATCGTGCGGCGCGCAACGAGTAGCGAATGTCAGTGGATACGTGAATTTTTCAACGTGCGTAAAGTAGACGTTGCGATATGTACATTTGTAAATTTCTGTATATTCATCCCCCGTGAAAAATATCTCTGCAATTAGAAAATTTTTGAAACGTTTTTTACCGCGCTGAAAATTGAGCTTTAATTTACGAAGTTTAATTCGCGGGATTTAATCAACGAGGTCAGACGATAAAGACATAACGTTTCATTTCATCGCGTTTGTTTATTATTGCATCGTAATCGTGAATTAAACGCAAAGTTCATTGCGAGCAAGAAAATGGCTGTTTAAATATAATAAACGGCCTATCGGTAAAGCTCTCTTCCCTCCTCTCTCTCTCTCTCTCTCTCTCTCTCTCTCTCTCTCTCTCTCTCTCTCTCTCTCTCTCTCTCTCTCTCCCTTTCAAATCTTCTTACACCGTAGAAAATTACGCGATCGTGTGGAAAATGGTGCGTAAAATCTACGGAATGTTGATATGAATCGATTAGTGACGGTGGAATAAACTCGGCCCGCGCGCACTACGAGGGAAAAAGCTGGCGCAGAAGAAGGCGCGTGCATCGCCCGGGGCGATCGTTATCGCGGATCGTTATCATACATTGGCTCGTGAAGAAAGAAAAAAAAAACGCATTAGCATTCGCGAAATCATGTCGGCGCATTAAGGAGTAAATGTCTTCCCTCGCTCTCTCTCTCTCTCTCTCTCTCTCGCGTGCGCGCGCGCGGCCGTCTTAATTTGAGGGCCGCGGAAGATTTATTTCCCAGCCCCTGACTCACCTTCTTTTTCTCTTATCTCCCCTTCCCGGCCTCCCTCGCGTTCTCGTCCCTCGCTCGGGACTCACTTTGCAGTGCCTTCTCGGTCGTAATGCACTATTGTTCGATATATATCCAGCGATGCATATTCATGGCGTAGAAATACCATGGCCCGATGCGCCATTAACACTTTTGCGGCCGCGGCCTGTGCGCGCCACTTCGGAACGAATCGCGCATTTGTTCTGCGATCCGCCGCGTGAATATCTCTTTGATGTGCTTTATCGACGGCGGTCGTTATTACGCAACGCGCGGCAACGTTGTCCTCTGTTTTTTTTATATACGTCGAGCGTTATTATATTGGTAATCGGTTTAACCAAAGAGAATTCATATTGAATTATTTACGGTGGCGGGCAAAATTCACAAACGCGCGCCCGGGATGAGAAACGGGCGCGCGGGAGTGAAGACGAGCTCGGAATGCAATCCAATTAGAGATCAATTATTATTATCGGCAACGATATTATGCCGTAATGAGGTAGGAAGAGGACACGGAGGGGGGAGGGAGGGCGAGGAGGACACGGAGTCGGGGCACGGACCGTGGGGATTTCGTCGAGGGCGCCCTTGATCGAACGAGGCGGTCGCTTCCAAACTCGAACACGTAGTACGCGGCTACCACCACCGCGCGATTCTTTCCTTCGGCGAATTTATTCCGCGGACGTGGCCGGCATAGCGGACAGCTGTATACTCGAGATTTATGTGAATCCGACATACGCGCGCGCTCACATTCACGTACTGCACACGTACGCAACAGACACGTACAAAACGTGTGCAGGCGTGTACGTGGGTGCACGTTTTCGCGGAACGCATTCGACCGTGTGCGCCCCGCGATAATTAATGGTCACTTTTAAGGCGTTATAAAATACGTCAAAGAGTCGACGAGACTTTCGCTGTGATTTACGACGCGCGAAACGAGCCTCCCGAGATGATGGCTCTTAACGCTTTCCGTGTGACCGGCGACGTTATCTCTCGCGGCGGATATCGTTTGGCCAAGCCCCTTGACCTGCTCGAGATCGGCGCAAAAACAGTTCCAAGTTCAGAAACAAGAAGTAAGATTCACATCCTCTCATTTCTTCTGATATCGAAACAGAAGTGCAATCTTACTCTGTAATAAATAATCAATCGTGTGTGTGTGTGTGTGTGTGTGTGTGTGTGTGTGTGTGTGTGTGTGTGTGTGTGTGTGTGTGTGTGTGTGTGTGTGTGTGTGTGTGTGTGTTGAATTCTCTTGTTCTTGTGTGCTTGGATGGATGGATCGACTATCATCAGTCTCATTGACATGACAATAGAGAAGAGAATAATTCCTCTTAACAAAATGGATCAATATCATAGAATAGCATAGTATTCGGAAAATGTATGGAAAATGAATGACACTTTTGCCTTTTTTTTTTTAATCTAAATAATCGATTCTCGTAATATATCTGAAATTTATTTACGACAGATGACAGTTATTAAAATATAAATTAATACCAATTAAATATACCATATACCAATTAAAACAATGATTAAGAATTATCCAAATTGCTAAAATTCAGTATTTTTTGTTTACATATAATTAAATGCATCTCAATTCTATTTGTTATCAATTCTATTTATTATCGTAAAAATATTTATAATTATATAAAATAATATATTTATAATAATATATTATTTTGTAAAAAGATTATTTCGTAGTTTATATTGACGCACAAATATTGGCGACAACAATTATATTTCAATTTTCCGAGAATAATGCTATCTATCAATATTCCTTAACTGGTTATCCATCAAAGCGTTTGTCCCATCAATATTCTATATAGAGTGTTCTAGAACCGTTGACCTTAATTTTAATAGTATAGTCTTTAATTAACTTGCAGTCGATTTTTCATTAACTATAAAATGTCGCAACACCGTCAGTTTTTCAAGTTATAAAGAATTAAAAATGCAAGATTTTCCGCCAAGTCTCTGAGGAAGGTCGTGACTAAGGGAAAAAAAAAAAAAAAGAAAGAAAGAACTTTATTATCCAGTATTAACGTCACAGGTTCCGACGCGTCTTGCATCGTATTGAAGAAATTTTTATGAAAGGAGACGACATTTGACAGCTTTCCTTTAACGTAGCGAAATATCGTGGCGTTGGAAGCGACTAGTCAAATGCGCATTCGACTATTTCGATATTTTCAGGTACTCGTGGAGGAGTTACGCTTATCACTTATAAGTCCGCATGCGTCGCCTCTTCGCGGATTTGTGCTGCATCGCATGGGCGGCGTACGTGAGAGCGCATACAGGAGAAACGAAAGCTTGCATGACAGCGACACATCTCGGCTGTTAAAAGTTGCATACGAAAACGGACAATATTGGCAGGGAGGTGCTATGGTATGGACGTAGATAGAGGCAAATAAGATTTACGTCACATTCCATCTATCATCGTGCGCAGCTTTCTCATCGTATTGTCTCTCCCTCTCTCTCTCTCTCTCTCTCTCTCTCTCTCCCTCCCCCCCCCCTCTCTCTCTCTCTCTCTCTCTCTCTCTCTCGCCATTTCTGCATCAAACATTAACGAGATCGAGAGCGTCGTGTATCCGTCGTTAATCTGAAACTCAAATTAATCACAAGAATCGGGTTTCCACCTCGAGAATTTCCGTCAGAACAGATGCTGGTATAATGCAGAATAATATAATAATTCGAAAAATGTTCTTAGCTCTCGACGCTACTTTGCTACGCGAGATGAAATAATCTCTAAATGTCTCTCTAGAAACAAAAGCGACGTCTGTTGCTCTGACAAGCGCAAACGGATTACCGGGAGAACGCCACGTTCACGAGTGATAAGTATCGTTCGCAAAAGACTTAGTGAAGTCACAATGCGATGATATTGCAGCATGGAATTCTAAGTTTATTATCCTAATAATGGCTACAAAAGTAGATTTAGATCAACAGAAATTAATAAGAATTTTTAATTTTCGAACAATGTACGCAACTTTTTTTTTATTTTCTTATTAACTCTTTGATTTTCAACTAAATTACAACATAGTGTTTAATCATTGTAAGGATTAAAATACATATTGTAGTAAGTTTATTTCGCAGAAATTTCATAAGCGTCTAATTATAATCAACGCTTTTCTATTTTCCGCAAAAATTGAATCATATTCATCTAACCATTTGTAAAAAAAGAAAAAAAGCAAAATCAACGTTAATTTATTAAAAAACGGAAAAAATAAAGTTCAAAGCTCTTTTTAATAAAGTAAATAATTTCTATTTTTTGTGCATTTTGGGAATTCTATTTTAGAGAATGAGGTCTCGCCAAGTTCTTTTAATCCATTTTATATGGTGTACAATTTCCACAGAACGTGCAGGCACAACAATTTGCCATCACATAAGCCCTGATGGCAAAAGCGGTGCTTGTGGAAGATCGTTGATCCTTTCTCGAAAAGCGTGTGGCTAAATTCAAACTGCACTTTTTTCCTTTAAATCTACATATAGCAATATTCTCTATTATATGTATATAAAAAAAGTTTATATATATATATATATATATATATATATATATATATATATATAAACTGTCTGTAATATTTAAGTTATTAGTCTTTTAATTATGACGTCAAAAATAAAAAATTGTATAATAAATTTCTTTTTTATATAGAAAATTTATTATATATAGGAATAAATTAATTTTTTTCATACATATTTAATAGTATGTATAAACTGATAAAAAATATTAAGAATATATACATTTGCTTTCCTATCATTTTACATTAATAAATAAATATATAATTATATATTTTCATCAAAATAAACTTTGCGAAAATTTACACTTAATACTTATTAATCCGCAAATTGAACGTGAGTCTTTGATATATTTTATCAATATTATACTACAAGCGATAGCGTGCGAAAAGAACTCATTTATTTCGAATAGCGAGGAAAAAGTTTACGTAATATCTCGTTTCTGACATTATAATTTAATACAACTGCAGCGAAGAAAACAGAAGCTTTAAATTATTAAAAAATATTTGCGATAAATTAATGTGCTCCGATATATTTCGAAACAACAACATCGCGATAATTTATTCTGTTGCACAATGTTATTTTAATTATTAAAATAAATATTATTAACGATGTTATTCAACATTTAATCGAATCAGCTTTCAATTAATACAGAACTCTTCTTTTAGAAAATTTATTTGGTGACGTATAATTGTCGGATCGTCAAGTCTATATGGCGTAAATATTATAATAATTAACCGATACACATCTGTTTTTTATGGGAAATAATGCAAAAAATTGCGAAATCGAGTCTAGTCTAATCTAGACTAATTCCACTATGTTGTAGCAAAAATCGATCAAAACGCGTAATTTTCATGCTAATATCTCTAAGAGTTTTTTGAAAATTACATAAAAGCGTCATAAACTGGTAAAGCAACTAGAAACCAAAAAAATAAAAAAAAATAAAAAATAAAAAAATAAAAAAAAAAAGAGGAATCTAATAGAAATAAAACTACACTTCAATTATCGCACAACATATCGAAGTATATGAAGTTAGTTAACAGCGCCTTTCAAATTTTCATATTTATATGCAATTTAACGGAAATACGGTAAAGCGTCGCCGAGAGATGTTAATTTTATGGAATTTTTAATCATTACTCGCGGCGCAATTCCCTATTGAAATCCTTATACGGATAACGCTTTATCAAATTCGAGGAAACGAGTTGAGTCGTCGGGTGATGGGTCCGGAAGGAGGTCACGCGCGAATAGGTCTCGGAGCCGAATTCTCAGCTCAGCTCCGGAAGAAAGATGCCGTTGACGGAAACGTCGATTAATTGTACAAAGCCGGGAGCGCGGAGCACGTATATATATATATTCGTCAGATTTGGTGAAGCGCGTGTCGTGAGAAGACCTTGCAGATGCAACTGCACATTAGAGCACGTAAGCGAGATGAGAGCGAGGCCGACGCACGTCTAGCACATCGGTCGATGTTCAAGAGTTGCCGCCTCTCCCCCTCGCCCCCCTCGCCCCTCCTCCGCCCTCTCTATCCTTCTCTCTTTCTCTTTCCTCCTCTTTAAAACGTAAAATTTATGGCACGTAATATCATTACGTCGAATTACCCGCGATTCCATTCGCGCCGCGGGATTCGCACGAGCTATGTACGACCGCCCGGAGAAAAAGCGTAACATTCGCGCGTGCCGCACCGGAATTCGCGTGCTAGAATAAAATTATCCGCCCGCGCAACGACGGCGGCAACGGCGGCGGCGGCGGCGTATACTCGCACGATATATATACTAGCCGCGCATAATATATCGGGTATCCCGCCGTGTAATGTATCGGATAACTGTCAGACAGATATAGCGAAAGTTTCGCCTCTCTCCGCTTAAGACGCGCTTAAGCGATTTTGCGTTTCTCGGGGATAACGCAGATGTTAGTTTTGCGTTTCGCGAGCGCGGAACAGCCGCGGGAGGAGCGCGCGATGCATTTCGCATTAATGTATTCCTTGTGCATCCCCCCCGACTGCCGCCACGTGGATTTAACGCGGATTCGTAATAATTTATCTTCCGTTAGGACATTTTAGAGTAAAGTTTTTTTAAATTCCTCAGAGAGGAGCAACGCGCGGGGGAGAAGAGGGTGGAGAACTGATTGTTTCGCTTAGCGATAACGCGTCGCGTAAATAGACAGTACCAAGGAACAGTTTAACCGTGCCTGAGACAACAGAAATTGCAATTTCCTGATCAAAGCAACGTTTAGTCGCCAATTAGACGACTCGATCAACTTCCGTGTTCTCAACGTTCGAAAAATCGGAAGATACAACAGTTTTTACACGCGATTTTACTTTGCATTTCTAAAAAAAAAAAAAAAAACACCATAAGTAAAAAGTCTAAATAAAGTCTATAAATATCTTATGTGTTACATCTTATGTGTCCAATCGTATTTCTCTTTGGTAAACTATTAAGAAATGTATCGATATCTTTTTTGCGATGTTTAATACGCGTATAAACATCAATAAACTTGCTTTCGTGCTTGCTTAGTGGTCGTTTCGATAAGTAAATGTGTAATTTGAAAAAGATTTATTATTTATCTGTGAAAGATTATAAAGTAAATTCTTGCACACAGAATCCTGATTTCATTGAGCAGCGGTGTAAACTGGATACAACGTTTAAGGAAAGCAGTGAATTAGGAGTAGAGAAATTTGAACTTAATTATAACAGATGTAATTTTAACATCTCGCGACGTTCGGAGTCAGAAAACCAATGAATTTATATTTCGATAAAGAAACGAAGAACGGATGTTGAAAAATTTCTTCACTGTTAAAATCGGTGAATCGTCAAGTTCGTTATTTCCATGCGTGTGTAGGCAGTGAAAAATGCATATAATTAAAACATTGAACACCGATATAAAGTTAAAGCTCGTTTTTGTGACTTTATTTTTTTCCAAAATGAAATTTTGA
>NW_028297098.1:14071534-14116534 GCF_055798465.1 Pogonomyrmex barbatus
CTAATAAATTTATTTTATATCAATTCTGCAATTTTACTTTCTAATAGATTTGATAAACTTGGAATAAATTTTTTTAGTGATTGTGTTGAACAGAATTGTAACGTCTTGTTTATAAGTTCTAATTTTCAATTTATATATTTTACAATTAAATATTTGTTTAAAATTCGATCATAATTCATTCAAATTTTGCTAAAAACTATTTAGACAATGTATTTACTTTTTTAAAAATTCCTATATACAAAAAAAGTGGAACTTTTCTTTTCAATTATTTTGAAATGTTAATATCTCAAATTCATCATGTCGCACTGTCATTAAAATTTATTACTCACGAATCTTATTGCATAAATAAGCAATTTACATGACGGATTCTAGTATAACTTTGTACATAACGTAATTTTCATAATAGTGTAAAAGAAAAAAGAATGAGACATAATAAAATAACCGTCATTAAGTTAATGGACGTCAGGGCCGAAAGAGTCAAGCTTGCAAACTTAGGGCATTCGTACATTCGATAACTCAACGTATTCTTTTTCAAACAATAGTATAAACTGTCTCGTAACCGTCGTTGTTAGAAAAAATAAAAAAAATTCCTTTTTCCATCTCTCTCTCTTCTCTACCCCCTTCTCTCTCTCTCTCTCTCTCTCTCTCTCTCTCTCTCTCCCTCTCTCCCTCTCTCCCTCTCTCTCCGTCTCTACATTTTCCATCACTCCTTTGCGCGCCTACCGAGGCATGCAGATAACGTTGAGAAGAGAGACTACCTCTACGGTTACTGTTCTACCGACAGCCCCTCGTGGCACGAAACTCTCTTAGGGTCGGTGAAAAAGGCCGGTAGGGAGCGAAGAAAAGGCGCGACAAGGGAGCGGGACACGGGAGCAAGGGTTCGCCGGGAGAAGACAATGCCGAAGAAGAGGCAGAAGAAGGAGAAGAAGAAGAAGAAAAGGAAGACGGGCTCGATTCAGTGTTCTTCAGATTAGAGCCTCTCCTCCTATTGTTTCCCACGTGTTTCCTTCTCTTTCTCTCTCTCTCTCTCTCTCTCTCTCTCTCTCTCTCTCTCTCTCTCTCTCTCTCTCTCTCGCGCGCGCGAGAACCTGTCTCGTTAGAACGCGTTCTCTCGAATCCGAACGGCCGACGCGCATCCCTAACTCTAATCTATCGCGAGAGCACCGAAACACAGGAGCGAACGAGTTAGACGCATTTCCGAAGGAAAAAAGAAATCCCGAAGAGTGATATTTTATCCGCGATCTGTGAGTCTCTAGAAATTAAAATCAAATTGGACGGATCGAGATCGAAAACCGAATTGAAGAATTAATAATCAAACTTCAACTGAGAACTCGGAATAAAATTCGCGGGTTAAAATCGAAATTCGAATTATCCGAAAAACAGAGAGGGAGAAAGAGAGAGAGAGAGAGAGAGAGAGAGAGACACGCGGGAAAGAAGCCGATAAATTACTGCTAGCCTGATTTGCAGAATCGCGCGCTCGCGCCCAGGAAATAGGTTTCTCAAGGGGAATGCCTGTAGAATGCCTTTCCAGGTCTTCCAGGAAAGCAGCTCTAAACAGACGATGAATAATTCGCTCGGCCGTTAAAACGGCAATCAATCGGGCGAGCGTAACGTTGCACTCTTATAAATTGCCTTTATTATGCCGTCGCTATTGTTGTTCGTGCTCGAATTCATCTAGTAATGACTAGATAGGTACGTGCGCCTCATTGCTGGATGTCATTTGCGTTTAATTGCGTCCACCGTTATCGTCGCTATCGATCGTCATACGAGGGAAGGAGGGGGAGGGGGAGGGGGAGGGGTCAGGTGCATTAGTCGCGGAGAGCTCCTCGTGTCTTTCTATTTACTTTCGCCAGATGCATCCCCCTCATGTGCAATATTCCTAAGCTAGCTACGGATGATTTACGAACGTTCATTTCGCGACACTTTCTCGTACGGATTAACTCGCCTACGCGTCGACTACTTGAAGCCTCGTGCCGGGTTGATTTTCGTCTTACGTCATATTCAAATTTAATTGCCCGGGAACGGCGTAATTAATAATTTCGAGAAATCTAAATTTGCGCGCGAGAGAAATTGGACTCTAAATTTGCGGAAAATTTCGGACCAGTCTTGGACTCGAGAGTCCAACTTTACTAATCGAATATATATATATATATATATATATATATATATATATATATATATATATATATCGCGAAATATATTCGCGCGGTGACGACGCGAAAATTTCTTCGACGTTTTCTTTCGAGAATTGACGCGTGCAATAAATACGCGGACGCGCCGCGTATAATTAATGACGTCTTTCCTCAACGTCAAAACGCTTGATGTCGCGCGCGAGAATGTAGAGTCTTACAACGGCCGGCACACGCGTGTCGTCTTCTTATATACGCTGGAGGCGCAATGGAAAAAAAAAAGAAAAGGAAAAAGAATCGATACGGCCGTGTCGTTTCCCTGTCTCACAGAGCTTATCAGCGAAGTTACATCGCGCTGCCGCGAGCTATGCTTATGTTTTTAACAGCGCGATCAATACCGTTCCTGTCCCTGTCCCCGTCCGCCTAAGAGCGAATTTTTGAGTTTCTAAGTTGGAAAGATCGAAGGTGGAATTTGCTTAGTGCTGGGTTAGCGCAAGAAGTTTGTCCGTAATTCTATTTTCTGTTTTAAACGAAGTTAGAAGTCCATAGTTGGTCAGAAAAGTTTTTCCAGACGGTAAAGACACGTATGACGATTAATGGCGGAGACCCAACGATGATTAGTTTCATCAATAGGAATTATTTTAAAATTACAATTCTTTCTTTTCGGTCTCGCGTGATAAACGCATCGAATTTTGAAGTAATTTAACAATTAACATTCCGCTTCATCCGAACATCCAGGTGAATAAATTCGATTTGATTCCATCTCTGATTTAAAAGTGCGATTGTTATGTCATTCTAGAGATAGCAAAATAATTCATGGCGGGAAAATAAACGTTTTTCTTTTGCGTGAGTCGAGAACTTTTTGCTGAAATTTCCAAAACAAGACCGTAGTGTGCTCCGAGGAAAATTATCAGAAAGTTAATCTTTACAAATTGGCTTTTAGCTCTTGTTCAGCTCTTGTGACATAATTATTTACACGAGACCTCGTTACGGCATCGCATGATATCGCCAAATTAGAAGCCGATCATCTCGCGCGTTCCTTACTTTAATCTCAAGCAACAAATGATAAATTTCCACGTCGGATTTAACTGAAAATCAGCACGCGCGTTCATAATTTTGCAACCTTATCGCTCCTCGCGCATACTGGAGGATTGGGGGATCTCGCGACCCTAATTAAGAGTTCGCGACGCCCGCTCCCCTTCCATTTCTCTTTGCTTTCCTCGTGCATCTTCGTCGGCCAAAGTGACGTAGCTTTCGCACGACGATGCGGTTTCCACGCGGTGTTGTCGCGCAGCACGCGCCGAAACGCGACACCCGGCGGTGTGGAGAGGCCCTATGCGTGCTCACATGTCGGGCATAGCACGAATTTGCCCCCGCGTGTCCCGCGTGCTCGACGTCGTTCCTACGGGATGTCCTGTCGGCTCGCAGGGAACGCGCCCGCACCCCTTCCCGCTCTCGTTCCCCCTTCCCTCCTGCCGCCGCTGCCGCCGCCGCCGCCGCCGCCGCCGCCGCCCGTTTCCGTCCCCGGCGCTTTTATTCCCTCTCCCCCCCCCCGCGAAATTTCTGATAAATCTCGATGGACTTCCTCGGTCTGTTGTCCTCCTCCTCCCTCCCCCCTCTTCCCCCTCCCTCTTCCCACCTTTTCCCTCTTCCGCGGGCTAAATCGAGTTTATCGATATATTTATTTTTAAAGCGACACCCGAGTCCGGTTGACGGGCGAGTTTGCGCCCGTGGAACGGGAGTTTCCCCCTCTCCCCCTCCCCCCCCCGTTGGGAATGGAAATGGATTAAAATCGAGTATCTCAACTTGTTAAAATCTTATTTGCACGTTCGCGATTTGATGCGATGCCGGATTTTAGTTTCTATCCTCTAGGATCCTCGGGTCTTTCCAAGTTCCCGAGTTCCCCGAGTTTGGATCTTAATTCTCTCAACATTGAAACAAATTCGTCAATTTCGCACTCTTAAATTTCTCTATTCTTAACTTTATGAAATCCTATTTTCCAGAATTTTGAATCCTTTCGTATTCTCCATTAACGAATCCTTGAGAACGTTAGATCTCTTTAATCTTTAACTCTCTATAATCCAATGAATCTTATAATTAAGAATTTAAACGTCCAACTTAAACGTCAACACAGAAAAAGTCGACATTATTTTTAAACGCCAATTTTTTTTTTAATCCCAAAACCAAAGCTAGAATTTTTAGATCGGATTTAACAGGGGAAGAGGTCATTCACTAAAAATGTGGGTTCTGTCGGCCGGCGAAGAGAAGGGGATTCAAGGTGCAGATGTCATATCAATGAACACCTTTCGTCGTACAGCTGTTACGCTATATGAGAGCCGATAGAACTCAACCGTAGGTTTTTATGCCACACGGTAAACTTTTCTGACTCGTGCGCTCAAACGCGACGAAACGATACTTCGCCATATCTCGAATGTACAGAGTGAAACTTCGAAAAAAAGAAGCACGCCTGAATATAATTTTATCGCGTTCAAAAATTCAAGAATATAATACGGAAACGAATATTCTAATTATCCTTGCGAGATAAACAATAAGATAAAAAAAAAGAAAAAACCTCTGGCAATGCGCAAGGAAAAATTATAACCAAGGCCCGTAAACTAGGATTTCGCATTTTTACGGAGAACCTTTTTGCTTCGTACAATGAAATAATGTATGATTTTGTTCGGTTCAAAAATGCAACGATATAATCCAGAAACAAATATTTATCTAATTATCCTTTCGCGGGATAAACAATACAAAATAGTAAAAAAAAAATAGTAAAAAAATAGTAAAAAAAAAAATAATAATAGAATCCGACAATGAAAAATATAGTAATTGTTAACTGGGAGCCGTGAATTAATATTTCGCATTTTTACGGAGGACCTTTCTGTTTCATACAACTGAAACAGTCTACGATTTTGTTGCGTTCAAAAATGCAATGGTGTACAAATGTCCACCTAATTATCCTCGCGAGATAGGCGGCCGATGCGATGAAGAAAAAAAGAAAAAAAGGAAAAGAAAGCGCCTTCGACGATGCGCAAGGAAAAATCGCAATCGTTAATCGGGGGATCCGTGAATTAGGATTTCGCATGTTTGCAGAGGAGATCTCTCTGCTCCACGCGACGAAATGATCTACCCGATAATTTCGGTTCGCGGAATTCGGCAGATGCGCGCCGCCCGTAAAATGGAATGGAAAATCGCCCGCATGCCGTCCGCGACAACTTGGTGCCGGGCTGACCGAGTGACTGAAATGTCGTTTTCGCCTCGCTCGTGTTTCATTATACATCCCGGGGACGAGATGCGTTCGCGCGCGCTATTGCGTCGCAGGAGAGAGAACCCGATAGAGGCCCCGACGCCGCGCCGCGGGCATGGACGGGTCGAGTTGAGTTTCAAGTAGATCATTGATAAACGAAAGGTGACACTGGTATGTTTTGTGATAAGCGTTGCTCTCCTGGAACGACGCCTCTTAATCGCGGCGACGACATCGCACGCGAGCGAAATATATTTTTATCATCCGCGAATTCGACCGACCGGGTCGAAATCGCCGGAAAGCTCGTTTCTCGAGTTTCGTACCACTTCCGGACTGGTACAATTATTTTTCCGCGAATCACCTCAAACTAATCTCCTCTCCCTTTTAATCACGGGCGTGACCTTGAAAATAAATTCTCGATTAATATTTATCGCTTGAATTCCGATAGAAGCCCGTAATTCCTCGGAAAATAGACTTAGAAAGGTGTAAACATAAATTTTTGAATAAACATTTTGACCTAAGGTAAAGAGTGCACTTTATAAAAAATGTAGTACACATTGTTCCGTCCGGAAAGTTAAAATTAAAAATGCAAATATCTATAAGAAGATTTCTCTTTATTTATTTAAAGTACAATCCTGTCCATTAAGAGAGAAAGAGAGATACAAAATTCGAGAAGTAGAATTGAGCGGAGATTCGAGTGACTATAGCCTCTCGAAAACACTAGAAGCCCTTCTACGATCTAAAGACGGAAAGGCTGTAGAAGGAAGACCATAGAATTTCCATCGTGCGATGATTAAATATTAATAATCGTTATAATATTAATAATCGTTCGACTATTATCGTAGCTCCAAAAGTAGCACATCCTGCTTTTTGGCATACGTATTTCCGTAAAGTTTCCAGACGAATTTCTCGAATACCGCTTCCACCGGCTGACTCATCCACCACGTCACGCATGCGATATACGGGGTGCCCGGGCTCGATCGCAGCTCGAATCTTTCTGATTCGATCGAACGAGTCCCCAACCAATCTTTTTTTTTTAAAAAAAAAAAAGAAAGAAATAAAATAAAAATCCTAAAGGTACGCGTCTCCACAATTTTCATTAAAGACATGTTTGTGCGAATTTTCATCCGAAACGAAAACACGAGATCCCGCGATTTGCTGACGTCTCGAAAGCAGTCCGTCGACATACTTTAACTTTCAACGTTCTCCAGCTCATAGTTTACGTACAAGTCTCAATTTCAAGACGAAAGACATCGTGTACGCTCGAGACATCCCGTATATGTATGTAGGCCACACACAACGCACGCAACACAAAGTCTCTCTCTCTCTGTCTCTCTCTTTCCCCCCTCTCTCTCTCTCTCTCTCTCTCTGTCTTTCTCTTTCCCTCTCGTATTCACCCCTGCGGGACTCTCTGTCTCTCTTTCATCTACCTCGTTCTCTATCACATAGACGTAGTAGAAACGGAGTGTTCAGTGGGAACCAGCTTTCTGTTGTACAACGCATACACGCCGTAGTTCGCAACTGTTACGTACGTGTCCCGCGTACGTACTGGGTGGTACGGAAAGAGAAAGAGAGAGAAAGACAGAGAGAGAGAGAGAGAGAGAGAGAGAGAGAGAGAAGGAGAGGAAGAGTGAGACGATCCCATGAAAAAAGAAAATTCAGAAACGGAAGATGCCACGTGGTGAAATCTTCGTGAAGTACCCGTCATTTTTGTTCCATTTCCTACTGATACTCTTTTCTCTTTGCAGAAATCGAACTCGAGGCTTAATCACTACGACGCGTGATAAGATGATAAAAAAAATCCGTTTTAGAATTGTTCAAGAATTATAAAATCGGTCTTTCAGATCGATAGGTTGCTCGGGTGAAAAGATATCGATAATGAATAAGACGACGAAAAGTTGTTCAGGTCAACATTCTCGGAATGAAATGTTATATCGATTTACATTATTTTCACACACACACACACACACACACACACACACACACACACACACATATATACACGCGTGCGCGCGTTGAAAACACATTAAAATCAACGAGCGATTAGCGCTAAATATGAGAATCTGGATCGAAAGTGGCAAGAATAAACGTTGGTCGGAATATTGACGCGCAATATTGAGAGCAGCCCCGTACAATTTACAGCAGCATATTTAATCAGACGAATATAAAATGTAACTGGAGACTTTTAATACTTTTAAAAGGTTCATATGCGACATAAGCGCGACTCCCGTGAATAATTCTTATCACGCGTTACAAACGGCACTTTGCGATGTCAAGAAATTGACACGTTGAATCGGTTTCTCGAACATCGATCGATATTAAAGCAGCCGCAAAGATCGCGAGTGAACGAACTCGATGGAATAAAAAAAAAAAAAAAAAAAAAAAAACAAACAAACAAAGTAGCCGTTTATTCGTTTTCCGTCCCGGATCTCTGGTGGTTTGCATTAATTCGTGTATCTCCGTAAATTTTCCTCGAAAGGCATTTTTCTCTCTTTTGCAGAACGGTTCGCAACTTTTTACACTTCCCCGAATCTTTACGCGAGAAGAATCGCCAGGACGACGTCTCGATAATTTTCGCGAGCTCGCCTCATTTTTTGTTCTTCGTCTCGAATCTATGTGTGTAGCCCTCTTCGTCTCTCCCTGTCCCTGCCTATATAAACTTTGCAAACAGTTTTCCTTCGTCGTCGTCATCGTCGTCGTCGTCATCGTCGTCCGAAGATGATCGTCGACCGGACGCCAACATGGAAGATACATCTAAAAGGGTTCTCGGAAAATAGGGAGAAAAAAAAAACTGCGAGTTATACGCAGCATCGGATTCGATCTCCGTCCGACCGAAGCCGAACGGCGTACCTCGTTCGCGTACGCGAAAATATAAATGTCTCTATCTAACCAAACGGATAGACAAAACGCACCAACGAAGGAAACTCCGCAAGTTTTGCTTTTATCGTTTCCTCGTCTCTCTCCGATCGAGGATTCGCCCGCGAGAGAAAGACCGCGCGCCTTACAGATTGCGAGGATCGTTCCCGCTCGCGTTGTAATCCACATCTCCATCGCAAAATCAGTCGGCCATTGCAGAAATGGAAATGGTGTGTGCGTGTGTCAATTTCTTCACGAGTAAAAACAATAATTTTTCCGAGAAAATGAGAAAATAAGAATTTTCTGAGGAAAAGTCGAGGAATTTATAATTTATTAAACAGAAAAAAAATAAACGATCGCGTGTGTCTCTTTTTAAAACGTGTCGATAATGCGATAGATTTTTGCAAAATGACACACGCGGTATAATTATTAATTATTGAACGAAATCCTTTCATCTTTCTGGCACACTCATCTACTCTGTAATGGGCACTCTTTTTTTGCAAAAAGTCGGTTTTCACGCGCCCGGAAACTCTCCTCGCATCCTGTATATTTCGCTGCGATTGAACGCTAAATTTAGTTGGTTTTCCCCCCCTCCCTGTTTTTTCGTTTTCTGTTTTACTAGGGACAACAACCTACGACCTCGAATCACGTATCCCCATATCCCATGTCCCGCTTTTCCCGACAAAATATATTTTTTTGAGATACTCAAACGCTTGTGGAATTCGTAGAAATCGACGTGGCAGTATCTTTGACGAACGAATTTTTCACTATTCGGCTATTGTTCCATCAACGGTTTAGTACAAATTTGAGAGAGAACATTTCAACAGAAATATGAGACAACTGTTATGTTTTCGAATATCTGGAATAGATCTCGTCGGAATAATAATCTATAAATCCAGATGTAATAACAAAATTATGAAGATTATCGATAATAAGTTGAGGATTTTTTTTCCTTCTTATAAGAAAGAATCAAAATCCCAATGTCTCAAATTTCTATGTAATCCAATATTTCAAACTTTTCCGCTGCCGTATGCCAACGTTGGATGATCGATCGATTCGGCAAAGATACCGCTACCATTAGTCACATTTTAGTTACTTTAGTTTTACCATAAGTTACGTGAGCCTTAAGTCAATGTGTGACGCCCCGTCTTATGTTGTATGATTTCTTTCTTGAAGTGTGCTTTTCCGTTTTGTGACCTTGTCGTTTCTGTTCCGTTGAGCAAGAGGAAGAAGACGCAAGCGCACATGTGGGTTCAATCTTAACGAAATAGAGCGCGGAATTTTCGTAACATTTTCTTGAAAAAAAAAAAAAAAAAAAAAAAATCGATATCGTCACCATCGTGAATTTTTCCAATTGAATCATTAAAATTCCCCGATTCGTCGTGCAATCGTGCTCCGTTCGAATTATTTCCGCGCCGTTCCTTTCCTGGCTCGCAAACCGATCGCTTTTAACTTACGAATTCACAGATGTTGGACTCGGGGATATTTTTGACGCGCGAATTTTCGAACAATTAGATTTTTAGTTGCGTAGATTTATGGATATTCTCGGCTCTTCAAAATCCATCCGGATTTACGAATCTTACGGATTTTGGATCTTTGGATTCTCGGATACTTGGATTTACGACGCGTTAAATATTCTTCAAGCCGCGAGGCTCTCGGATTTTCAGATTCACTTTGAGACGCTTTGTTTCAATTGACGTGAATTTTATTTTATTTACATCCGCGGAAGGTCCCGGCTTTGGCCCCTTGTGTCTCTCGAAGGTCCAAAGAGAGGCCGTCCCTTTGACGAATTTAATACGTAAACGATCATCCCGCTTAATCCGGAGGTTTGCGAACGCGAGCATGCGAGGGAAGGAACGGGCGGGAACGAAACTCAGGAGGGACAAACAGAGAAAGAAATTATAAACGGGCTAATGGTTCGACGATACCAAATAAGACTGATGAGAAGTGTAAACGCAAGGTGTGTGTCTATCGGTTTGGTTTTAGCCCTGAGCAACTGCTCTGAGAGCGGAGGCGAGCCGGACGCCATGCTGGACTTGCATCACCCAGGAACCGGGATCGACTCGCACCATCCGCAGTTTCACAACTCCTATGGTAATATGAAATTCATTATAATAAGTAATTAATCTTATTTTCTCGCGGGATCGCGATCGGCCTTTCTCGCACGTGACGTTCGCGATGTGCGCGCTCTTCAAGTCCTCGCGTCGGCGTTTCTCGCTTTCGGCGCGCGTTTTCTTTCGCTTGTCCTCCGTTTCACCACGACGCCTAAACATCTCGTCGTCAACAATAACAACAACAACAACAACAACAACAACAACAACAACAACAACAACAACAATGGCAAACAAGTTTCCACCACCGCGAACACTCTCGACTCAAGAAATGGGATTCATCGTCCGTCGTGGAGAATTATTCCTCCGTTGATCCTCCCCTCTCTATGTTATTTAATAAGAAATGCTCGTTACTATTATATTTCGTTTCTTTAATTTTTATTTCTACTGTCATCCACTATTTAAAGAATTCCACTTTACCCGTTGGATAAAACACTCGGGCAAATTAATTTATCTTTGCGCTTTTCGGATTTCTTCGTGTTTTTTCAAGTCGCGAGATAAAGCACGGAATAATACAACGCTCTTTCCTATGACTTTTTAATAATTCCTCGACACAAATTGGATCACGAATTTCCGTCATTGGACCGAGCGAAATTAATAATGACGGCAGCTGTTCCGCATGAGACTTTAAAGAGCTCTCTTGCTCGGCGTGTCAAGATTGATGGATTCCATCAATTTTGATTGTCGATTCGCGGTTTTTCGAGCATTGCCTTAATAGCGTTACTGTTTAAACGTGTTTACGGGAATACAATTATGATGTACAAGGGGATTGGAGAAAGCGAGAATATCTTGACGATTTCTCTCGGAACGTTCTCGCTCGCGAAACACTACAGTCTAATATCGAAAAGTCTCAGCGCTGATAAAGCATTTTTTTTATTACGCGCAGCTTTGTCACGGGGATCGCGTGTCGAGGACACAAAATTACTCCACACACGTGGCAACATACGAAGCGTATTTCTCGTATGAATTAATTATCTGTAACTCGACTTTACGTCCCGCTGAATAAAAGTCCGCGAGTCCGTAACAACGCGATGTCCATCAACCCTAGTTAATTTATTACTTTTATCCGCTCCTTGGAAATTTCCCTACGTTCCGCGCGGTAACCGTCGCCGGCTTTTCGAATCGAAGCCGTAAGTCGTAAGTCGTGGAGTTAGCTCGCCTTTTAATTCGCTGAAGCGATTCGCGCGCGCGGCACGCGCGGGGAAAGAACAGAATATCGTCGTATTCGATCCGCGGCCGAAACAGATGTCTCCGATGGAGCCGATGATTAAATGAGGAACGGCTCCTTATCCGGCGCAATCGAATTAATTAATTGATCCCTGCTGCTTTTACATCGATCTAATCCGTTCGGATGGATTGTTGAATAATGCGCGATCCTAATCGAAATCGACGCGCGCTATTTCGATCCTTCCGAGCCGACAGACGTGAATTTTGAATAAATTTCAGAAGAAAGCGCATCTCGATTACACGGCACTTCGAACCCCCCCGATCGGTTCTCCCCCCTCCCCCCCCCAGATTAATCGACGCGACTTCCGATGGATTTTTAAACCGATCCCACCGCGATTGAATTTATAGACGTATCTATGGGGGGGGGGGGGGGGAGAGGAGGAGTCGATATGCATTTCGCGTCCGCGACGTTCCGCTTCGACTAATATTTTCATTCATTCGGCTAATCAAAAAGATGTAGAGAGCAATTCGTTTGCATTGGATTCCGGAAGTGCGCATGCCGCATGTCGGGAATTTAAAAAAACGATCTCTCTCGTCAGGTTGAAATTATGCATTCGCGCGCCGTTTCCCCTCGTGGTATTCGTATTTCGACAATTATACCGCTCAAAATATCCGCCGCGGATAAAAATCTAATCGCGAGGAGCATTATCTCTCGGCTTTCGCGCCGAAACTCGTAGTTGCCAAGTCTTGCGTTAGGTTGCGTTTACGTTTTACAGTTACAGTTACAGTTTACAGTTTCAGTACTCCATAAAAGGCAGAATCGATTGCGAATTTCTCGAGGATTTCCAAAGTTTGAAAGCACGAAAGCTCGCAGCCGAAAGCTATCGCAGCTTTATCTAAAGACGCAACGCAAGTTTGGTCCACAGCCGGGGCGCGCATATTATATTATTCAGAACGCGAAGGAAGGGTCGCGCGATGCGACGTAACCCTGTGGAGTCGCGCCCTCGCGAGGGCGACTAAGCCTCTCGCCGAAGGGCGAATTAAACGCCAGCGAATCAAACTCCTCGCGATCAGGAACTTTCGGAAGCGGCAAATCCGTTGCAACGTCCCGAACTTCGGACTGATTGAACGCGACTCCGCACGGGAACGAAGGCACCGCGGGGAAAACTCGAAAATTAAAAAAAAAAAAGAGGAGAGCGAGAGAGAGAGAGAGAGAGAGAGAGAGAGAAACGAAAAGGAAGAAAAAAAAAGATAAAAAGCGTAAGAAATGGGGGGGGAAAGGGAGGAGATGAAAGAAGGCGGAAGAGATCGATGCGTCGTCCTCCGAGTCGCGAACGCGAATAACGTCGCGGGAGTATCAGTCGACGGAGGTAATCTCGCTACTTCGGCGGCTCATTGAAATCCCACGCTAAATTTCAATCTGACGTGTACAAAAGTCGGGCCCTTTCCCTCCCTATCACCACTCCTGTCCTCCCTTCCCCTCCCCCTCCCGTCTATCTCGCCCCATCCCGAGTCAGTGCTTCGAGACTCCGTTATATCGCAGAGACGTAGGACTCGAGCTCCAGGCAACGGTCCATTTCCGCGATCCTCATCTTCCCCGGCTTCTTCCCTCCTCTCCCTGTCACCCTCCCGCCGAGCACACACGACGTCTGGACCAACGTACGCGGTGTATACGGGGTGTCTCCCCGGAACCCGGAGTCCTCGCGGAGTCTTGAATAAACTTACGGGGGAAAATGTCTAAATCTATGTATCGGGTTCTTGTAAATATTTGAACAACGGATTGACATAAAATTACAGACTCCTAGAAGGATTCGAAGATCGAGAGGAACGCGAGGAGAGAGTGCGGTACGATTGATTTATGCGATATAAAATTTTATTGAAATTTCATATACACACACGCTGAACGACCTGACGCCACGATCCTGCCAGTTTGCGAAACGGCTCAGAATTGTACTCGTCGTAAAACCGCGCTTTCGATAAATTAGAAATTAAACATTCATTGGTGTTCGATACAATTTTAAATCCCTCGTCATCTCGAGTGACATCGTAACTCTAAGAATTCCTGAAATTAAGAATTTTGAAATATTATTTTCTACCTTTTGAGCGCTTAAATCATTATTTGGTAATTGTTCTTTTTTTTTTTTTTTGAATTTCGAGTTTATCAAACTCGTCTTAACTTTCGCGTAACTTTTGAAGGAAACGATGGCTAATTTTTGGACACCGTGTATGTCCTACACGCAGCGATCTCTCTCTCTCTCTCTCTCTCTCTCTCTCTCTCCTCGTCTCCCTGAAGTCCTTTTAAGGTCCCCTCGCTTCCCCCTATATGCAGTGCATTCCTAACGTCCGTTTCCCTCGCCAATACTGAACGCCGTGGTATCGGTTTGTATACACACGGATGGTACGGATACATAGGGCGATACCTAATTAAACTTGGGGAAAGCGACTAGGCACATTAGACTTTCAGCGCCCGAGAAGAGAGATAGAGCCTTCTTGTCCCCCTTTTCGCGACGCCATATTAAAACCACAACCCTTAAAGATACATCCCTTTCGCATATGTCTCAAGGTTTTCACTCGCAACGAAATTCCTTAATTTTTCAAATCGATAACATTAATTAACATTAAACATGAGAAAAAAATACATATTATATATTGACAATATTGTATATAGATATTACGTTTTCCACAATAATGATAATAATACTAATAATACTAATAATACTAATAATACTAATAATAATAGATATAAGTACATAACCAACGGTTATATTAACAATTGATACGTCGATACAAGGCTATCTCTCTAAGATAAGGGTTCTTCTTTCCTTTTAACGCAATGAATACTCTTTTTTTTCTTCCTCTACCGCCCTTACGCGCCTTCCCCATCCCCACGAAGGAAAAGAGCTCGATTCTTTTTAGATGATTTTTCGTACGCTTCCTTGACGCTCTCGCGGTTCAAGTATTTATTGTCCGGCGACGTTGAAGGGCTTCGACGAGATGAAACAAGAGGGTGACGGCTGAAAAGGGGGACGACGGCTACGCGGCTTTTGTTCGGACGCGGATTGAAATTTAGCGTAGAATTACAATGAGTCGCCGAGGAAGCGGCGAGATTACCTTTCTCAGCTGATGCTACCTTCGACGAGGCTCGCTCGTTCCTGCCATGTTGTCCGATTTATGCATGAAAGGGCCGCATCTCGTCGGCCGGCAATCGGCCTTTTTCTTTCCCCCTCATTTTTCCGCCCCTTATTTCTCCGTCAGCCAGCCGGACCGAGCTTATCCGTTATTAGCCGAGCCTCTGTTATCAGCAGAATTCCTCTCAATAACACGCGGCTTCTCTTTTGTAATTAAAATAGCCTCGTACACTTATAAAATTATATTTATCAAAACAGGCTGCGCGCGCGCACACACGCATGCGAGATGTCAGAGTCCGTGCGTTTCCTAAAAAAAGAAAAAAGAAAAGAAAAAGAAAAACAAAAAAAGAAGACGCGCTAATGGAAGGCATAACACGAAACCTTCGAGATCTCGCGGGCCAGCTCCGCGAGTAAAGTTCTTAATCGCGAGATCCGAAACTTGGCCTCACTCGTGCCGTAATTACTTCACAGCCTCGTGTCGCGAGGTCTTAAAAAAAAAATCCGACGTTATGACGTAATAACGATGCGGTACCGAGATAAGCGGAAATCCGAAGTCGCGATACATGAATGATTTTCATCAAAGCTATGCAGGATTTGTTTCGTGCGATACATGAATGATTTTCGAACGACTTTTCCACGGTGGGAGGGAGCTTCTTTGTCCCGTCTCCGATCACCAGGTCCCTCGCTGCGGCACGGCTAAAAGCGAAACGACGGGTGCATTTGTTCCCCATCTAGGCGCGTTTCTCGCCGATCCCATCGGCATTATTTGGATGGGCAAAATCCCCGCTGGTCCCCCAGGGGCAAGATTCGGCGAGAGTCTTTAAAGCGCAGCTTCGGATGGGAATGGGCAAGGCGCTCGCTGCGAACTACCTCGGCATCTCCGTGGAGTAATTACCTCGTTACTAATGAAACTAATTGCTATCCTACCCGGCGCGCCCTTTGATCTAGAGCCCGTTTAAAGATTTCACTGTAATCTCTTAGTGCCTCCCCCCCCTCTCTCTCTCTCTCTGTCTTTCTCCCTTCGCCTTGTCAAATGCACGCCCACCTGCGTAATGCACCTTCCGCATTAACCTTTACGCCGCGTCGCACGTGCGGGTACGCAAAATCGAGAATTTGTATATAAAGAATTATTCACCCTATATTAATAGATTTCAGAGCGAAGTAACGAGCAAAGTTCCGCAATATTTACTTGACGACCAAGTTCCGCGATATTTATCTTCTCTTTATTTCTCTTTGAAATTAATAATGAGAACGATCAAAAAGAATTAAAAAGAAAAATTTGAAACATTTTTACTAATGAATTTTAGAAAATAACATATTAAATTAGATACGACTGAAAAAAAATTAGATTTCGATAAAATTGTATTTTTGTTCGATGACACATGATTTCAATATTCAATAATTTAAAAATGAACTTTTTAAAAATAAATATTGTCTTACTATTGTCTAGTTCAAAATATTATTACAATTTACAATTTTCTTTATTTTGTAAAATCCATTATTAGAAATGCCCGCGATTATTTTTACGTCTAATTATTAAGGAAATTCTACTTCAACAAACAAATGAACAAAAAGGTATTACAGCCTAAGCGTTATTTCACAATTAAAAGTTGAAAGACATGCGGTCGACCGTCTATAGGGGGTTCCGGTCCCTCGTGGGAAAGTCGAGGGATGCTCGGCGAAAAGTTTCGGAAGCGAACCCGCGTTCTGCCTAATAAGATCAATTTTTCGATAACGAAGTGTTTTGTGTTCTCACTCGTACGAGGGTTGAAAATCGGAGGTGGTAGTTCGGCTCGATGGTGCGATGCTTGTCACCGCTTTAAAATCTGTATCCGAAAGTCGCTAATGCTGTCCTCCAGACAGTCCCCCGTGTTTCCTGGATATCGGAGAGACAGTTGACTTGAGTGTGGAACGATCGGAAACTGTTAAGACACGATATCGGATGGAGGGTCGGCAGATAAGGCAGAAAAAGCGACATGCTTAACTTCGCAGCTCCTAATTTCCTCGTCATTTACTCTCAGTTATTTACTCACATATGCATATCCAAGAGAGAAGACGATTTAGAGGGAGAAGGGGGGTTCTATCCGTCCCCTTGAAATTAAAAAAAAAAAATTAAATTTATAACTTAAAAAAACCGAATATTTTTTTTGTTCAACATCAGGAACATCAGGAGATACTCTAAAATATCTAAAAAAAAAACAATTCATTAACGTAAAAAATTGTTATATATGCAACGTTAACGAGAATTGATAACCCTTCTTTCGCCGAAAGAAATCGCCGATGCATAAATTACATATTCGCGAATACAAAATGTGAAATTTAAAACTGAAAAGCATTTAAAATTCACAAAAGCATTTAAATTTCACAAAATCGACATGGATGTAAGAAACGTCATTCATTTCATCATGAATACTTAATTATGTAAGTCCACATAAGCACCTCGGATGTTTTTAATCGCATAATTGCCTTTTTTTTTAATCGGACCGTTCGTTAAGTTTAGTGTGTAATGTACGCATTGTCATTGTCGAAGCGTCTGAAAGAAAAAGACAAGTCATTTCGTGGCGTCGCGAAACATCGCATAATCGTGAGATGTCTTTGTTAGGCTGAGCCGGAAGCCAGGAAATCGGGGGCATTAGTTTATCGGTGACGTCCCCGGGAATGCATTCCTGGCGCCCATCCATTCTTGTCGATTTTCCTCGGCGTCGCGTGTATCTAATGCGAGGAACAAACGTCGCTGGGACGAGATACGAGCGATTTTTCATTTTCGTGCCCCACTAAATAAATGCGCTGGAAGCTCCCGAGAAGAGTAGGAGAGAAAGAGAGAGAGAGAGAGAGAGAGAGAGAGAGAGAGAAAAAAAGGGAAAACGAAAGAGAGAAGAGTGTTCGTCGAGCTGTGTTCCGTAACGTTCGTGAATTTACTACGTAAATTTAGTGACCAATTCATAGGACACGAAAGGACGAGAGTTATGAAACCCTTGCAGGAAGCTTTTAAGGAAAATTAATTTGCGAAGAAAACGCGTTCGCGCGCGTTTTTCGGGGGAGGCGCTTCCGGCTCGCAGTCACGATGAATGGCGAGACCGTCACGTTGCTGCCGAGAATGTGCCTTTTTTTTTCCTTCTTCAATCACGAGAGTCACTTATCGTCACTTTGTTGCCGAGTGAATCGGCGCCAAGTGACCCGAATGCTAAAATAAACGGACCAATGACCAGCCCGTAACCCTCCTAGATGAGACATATCAGACGTCAATCAGAATCGCTTAATGCACCGCGATTCAGGATCCCGCACACCACCAAATGATACATACGGATTTCTCTTTCCAATCGCGTTTCGATTCAAGCGAGCCAATAATTTGGCACCGAGTTAGAATACCGACGACGAATGGACGACCGACGACGCTGCTCGTCATTTCTTTCTCGTAAAGTGGAAAACTATCGGGAACGTCACGCGCATTAGTCGCGTCCGTCACATTTTTTTTTTTTTTTTTTCATCGCGAAAAATAAGAGACTGATTAATAATTCTCGTCAAGCGAGAAACGAGTCGCGTCGAGATCGATCGGCAACGCGAGAGGATCCGAGAGATCCGAGATCCGAGAGAGAGAAAGCGGCGTGCCGAATTTCCACTCGGCGTGTTAACATAGTGCTCGAATTCGAAAAGGCGGAAAGAGAGGGAGGGAGGAAGGAGAGAGGGGGAGGGGATGCAGAGAGAACAATGAATTATTTTTGATCTCTCCGTTACGTGAATTCCGCGCGTTCGGAAAATCTCGCGAATATACATCGCCTTCATATTAGCTTTGTTTACATGGCGGAAGGTAATTAGTCGAGAATCGACGATTTTTCACGAACGCCGCGCTCGCGGAAAATGGAATTTCAATGATTGCCGACAAAGTCAATCAAGCGCAGAATGTAATTATTGCTGAAATAAAAAAAAAAAGAATGAAGAGTGGGGGAGGGGGGATGAAAAAGTAGTACGCATCGAAAATCACGCGTGTTATTGCAAACTGCGCCATTTTATTAAACAAATTAAACGATTTAATGATGTGTGCGCACGCGGGCGCAATCAATTGTTTTGTTGCAATTTTCGTTTAATCTGACGCGTTTCTTAATAATCGATATTAATCCCGAATAATCAACAAAAATTACATACGATTTTAATGTCGCCTCAAAATTTCATATTTTCAATGAAACAAAATTATTACATTACACAGTAATTAATATCAATATTACACAAGCAATGAAAATAACTCGACAATGTGTACGTGGAAATGAAGGACGTTCAACTGATCTTTCTGAGTACTAAATATTTCATTGCACTTTTCTTTTTTAAAAACGTCAAGAATTAGCACGTTAGCACTTTCAATTATCTTTACACATATCTCCTCTCGAGTTTCTTCCACAAAACGACGTATAGCTTCCGCAGGAAAAAGAATGCGCCGAGCGTCTTTAGAATTCTCAGCAAAATTGCCTTCTCTCTCCCGGAGAAATGAAACATGTCGAGAAACTGGAAGCACCGCTGGACTCTCCAAGTGGCTTGTTCGCGAAATAAAGTCGCGGTATCAGGGGTTAAGCGAGCAGACAGAGAAAGGGAGAGCGAGTAGGCGAAAGAGAGAAAGAAATAAAGAGAGAGAGAGAGAGAGAGAGAGAGAGAGAGAGAGAGAAAGCGGAAAATTCCGGCCGAGGGATAGAGAAACCAGTCAGGGGGTGAGATTCACCTCCCTCGCTCGTCTTTGCAGTTGCTGTCATGACTCTCTCTTTCTCCCTCCCCCCTCTCTCTCTCTCTCTCTCTCTCTCTCGCTCTCTCGCTATATAGTTTAGTCGAACCCCGTGGCCAATGGCGGTACGCAGCTGAGCCATTATTGGAAACTCGTTACATGCACGATGCCACCAGTGCCGCCGTTACAAAGGCGCTGGCCCCCGGTGGCTGGCCGTGTTACACGAGTACCCGAGGAGGAACGTGAGAGGAGCCGCGCGACTACGTCGTCGCCGTCGCCGTTAGATCGCAAGCCGACGTTATAATGCGCTGCCGACTGACGTGACGCAGTACATTGCACCGTATATCGCGAGAGAGGTGTCTCCCTGTTGTGCACCATCGCGCGGGGAGGGCGCGCGAGGTGCGCCGAATTCTCGTTCCCCGCTCGCCCCTCGTCAAAGTTAAACTGTCTTGTTTCCGCCCTCAGCGCGCAATTCCTCCCCCTCCGCCGAGATCTTCGTTCTTTCCGAATTATCGTCATCTATACTCCGTAATTTACATGGAAATATCAGACATCGGAAGAAGGAAAAATCCCGAGATGTTCCCGCCCGCCCCCGCGCGCCCTCCTGGGTCCCCCCCCTTGGAATTTTAGATTTTCGTATCCTCGAGTATCCGGAGAACTCTTTTGCCAAGAATCTCCGAATCGGCGAAGCGTCGATATGTTTGTGCAGGCGAAGCGCCGGCACCTCTTGCGAATTTTCATCCCTGCGAATCTCGAAGCCTCGAAAGATGTTTGGATCCCTTCGGACCCCTCCTTAGATGTCCCAATTTCGACATTTGTAAGTTCTTAAGATTTTTCAGATCTTCGAATTCCGTAATATCGTATCTGAATTCGTTAGGTTGTTGGGAACACGGTTCTAGGATTTTCAAAGTTTCTCGAACTACGAATTTTCACGGGGAACTTTGAGGAAATCTTGATTCTCGCATCCCTCCCCCCCCACAGCTTTGGAATTTTCCCGCCGACGTCATTGCGGCGCGCACGAAGATTCCGTAAAATTCTGCCTTGTGTATCACTTATTCCGTGGCGTGATGAATCACTTATGCTAATCCGGGAAATAAAAGGACCGATTTCGGGGTATAGTTCCTTACGAAGCATTAAGCCCCGCACGAGCGTGTCACTCGGTCACGCGATGACGGCCTCATGAATCATCGGCGATATCCTTCCAACCCCCCTCTCCCCCCTCCCCCCCCCGCGGTCTCCATCCGCGGTCCCACGGGGGTGGAGGAGGTTGTGCAACCCGAGCGAACGCGGTGGCGCGCGTTTCATATCGACGAAATCCGAGCTATCGGCGAGGGTGGTCACCGGGAGGGGGGGGAGGGGGTTGCGTATCGCGTGTCCTGGATCATCGGCGATCCTGACCGATCCTGGTACGTAGGATACGTATGCGCATCTCGTCTTTAGGCCGCTCGAAACCGTATTCGCGCTGATTGCCGTTCGGCGATCTGCAATTAATTTACTGCGTAAATGCGTGAAACCGGACGCGCCGTTAATTCCTAGCTATTAATTGTCCTTCGCCGCGTTATCGCAAAATACGAAAGGACATGGTCCGATATATCCCACCCGGAAAGAATTTTTATTCGAGCTGCATATATAATAAAAGGAATATTGAATATTGTTCGCAGAAAATTTATAATATATTTGATCTCATTTAGATGAAAAATTACATAGGAAAGCGTTAAGTGGAATAAAAAAAGTGAAGAATTTGTTTACTCCGATATTAACATGAATATGAAAACTATCGTCGTTATAAATGATTTATTAAAAACATTTTAAGTTGTTTATTAAATTACGTTTTTAATAAGGTATTTATTATTCAATTGCGAAGCAGTCTTTTAAAAAACAATTTATTTTTCATAATATTGTTAATTATTTCGATACATATTTCTCTTAACTCGAATTCCCATCATCACAAATCGTCCGAAATATTTTCTCTGACATGTCGTGAACTCCTTTTCACAATATATCTTGATCCGCAAAAGGATAATGTTTTATTTTAGGCTCTCTGTACGCGTATCTAACGCACCCTTGTCGTGTATTTTTATTAAGATTTATTCTTCTTTTTTCCTCTTTCCTTCGCAAGTGCCTTGCATCGATTCCTCTTTGAATCTTTTTCTTCTTCTTTCCTCGCCTTCACCTCCTCTTTCTCTTTAACTCGGAGGATCGACATAACGATCCACTTATGGAAAATGCCACGGTAAAGGAAAAAAAGGCTCTTGTTGCTCACTACTCGGACATCATCCCCACAACTTCTTTCTCTATTCCTTCCTTTGCCTCTCCTACATTTTCTACCCTCCTCTTACCCCTCCCTGTCTTCCCCCGCCTGCTTATCCCTCGTTCTCATCCATTTTCTGCTTTTTTTCGGAGAAGAGAATCCTCTTAGTCTTCTAGTGGCTCGTCATTCTCGCGCTGCTCGGAATATGCTTTAGGTTTATAAAATCATGCCTATACATCGTGAGTTTCGCTAACAGGTGTGCTTATAGGGTGCCCTAAAGATACACACACACACACACACACACACACGCGCGCGCGCGCGCGCGCGCACGCACAGAAAAAATGCTCCAGATCCTTGAATTTTAAAGTCCTATAGAATTTTTATAATAATGCTTGCTTATTAAAATAATTTAATTTTCAACTAGTAAGATTTTTTTAAATAGATTTTCCAGCTTTTTTTAAATCTTTAAACATTTCGGGACCATAAATTTTTTAGTCTCAAGAAGATTTAATTTTCTTATACGAATCAACAGATTTATTTCTCACGCGATTCTTATCTATAGCATATTGTTTATATATAAAGCACAATTTAATTTCATTGCTTTAATTAGGAAATGAGAATGAGAAGATTCATCGTGAAATCGCTCGTTTCAAATTCTTCCACATAATTGATCTCTTCTCCTTTCAAAAATCGCTCCGAGCATAATGCCAACCATTAACAGCGCGAGTTTACTGGGTCACCCGGTATGTACTTTCCCGGTGACTACTCGCAAGCCTGTCGGCCGAGCTGAGAGACCGTACTTCGTCTTATCGCGAAGTGGCGGCTTATCGATTGGTCGCGCGGATGCATTGCTTTGCAAAGTGGAAATCGTCGGTGCACTTTAAGTCTTCGGAAGCTCTCGCGGATTGCACAATAAGTATCGGCGCTTTCGCAGGCGGCAAAACGCGCGACGAGGCTGTCCCCTCCGCCCTCCCCCGCTTTTCCCTCCCTTGTGCTCACCGGCATCGTCGGGGATTTAATGGACAAATCGTTACGATTTGTACGTGGAAATCGAATTTTCGATTACCAGCCAATTATTAACGTTTGACGTTCCGATCCGCGAGACATTCGTCGCGCGAAACCTTCTTGGAAAAAAAAAAGAGAGGGAAGAGGTAAAACAAAAAGAAAGATCGCATCGACGACGTGGGCGGACGCGACGAATCTTACGAACGCGCGTTCTCTTAAGCTCTTAAGTATTAAAACGCGATAATCCCCCCTGGCGTGGTTATGATGTCTTACATAATCGGGACACGCTTAATGATTTTACGTTGGATAAGAGACTTATGTAATCTCATTAATATCGGAAATCCGCCGCGCAGTTCGCCGTTAGACGAGTTATTTTTCGTTGTTGACGGGAGAGAGAGAGAGAGAGAGAGAGAGAGAGAGAGAGAGAGAGAGAGAGAGAGAGAGAAGAGGGAGCGAGAAAAAGAGAGAGAGGGGGAGGAGGTAAAACGCGGTAATCCTTAATATTTAACTCTCCTCACGCGATTTCAAAGTAATATAATATGTTTCGTTAATCTCCGCGCGCGAAGAGCATTACGACTTCATGGGGGATGAAATATAAATTTCTCAGTTTTCGCGTTTTGTTAAATAGAGAAGGTAATGCGGGGACGCGCATTCCCGATTTAATTCGATTTCTAATGCGGGGGTTTTTCTTCTGCCGGGGAAAATCAGAATACGTATATTCACGTGAAAATATAATCTAGCCTGCTTTAAACACACGACGGAGGATCGCTATTTTATGACTCGTCGCAAGATCCGTTGGCCCAGTTTTGGGGGCAAAGTAAAACGCTCGACAGATATTAATTCCCTTCTCGATAGAGATTTATTCGCAAACGTCCTGTCGATGGGATCACTGTTCGTCGATATTGGCAGACGGTCTCAAAATTGAAGAAACATCATACAAGTCTAATTCGTAGCCGGGTAAGTCATTTATCATTTGATCGTCTTGCACGACGTGTTCGGTCGGGATGACAGCGAGCGGAATAGGTGCAGGCGCGTTTCTAGTATTTCGATTGCAAAACCCGATTAACAAGATCCAATTGAATATTAAATAATCGCATCGTTGGGAACGAAGTAGATGTAGGGAGATATCCTCAAAAATTCAACGTCGGGCACTTTTCTCCCGGAATTTTGGCGTTCGTTATTTTGGAAATTTTCCATTACGTCTCAACAATACGTTCAACGCGTGTACGCAGCATATTATAAACTATTTGTTTACGTAACCCGTTCAGAATTTACAATCTCATGCGGTCTATTTATTGGGAAGGGGTTGCGAGTTCCACTTTCACGAGAACGTGACACACTTCTTCCACTTCGCTGCTTCGATATACGTATTTCTCACGAAACGGACAGCCGCATGTGTTCGTAATGACGCCCACTCAGTTCTCTCTCTCTCTCTCTCTCTCTCTCTCTCTCTCTCTCTCTCTCTCTCTCTCTCTCTCTCTCTCTCTCTCTCCCTCGCCGCGAAAGGTTGCCTTTAATTAGCATAACCGTCGTGCAACGTACGGCAACGCCAGCCGGAGCGTTGCGCCCGCGCCCCCGCCCCGGCGGTAATATGCACCCCAACTAGTCCTTGAGTTATTGCCTGATCAATAATCTATATGTAGTACCAGCGGCACCGTAGGGCGAGCTGCTGTCCGCGTAACCCGCGCAGGCACGAAGCTCGCCATAAGCTCCGAGTCCTATGCATCGCAGCTGCGTATCGCTAACGTATAAATCTCGAGAGCCGGACCAGCCGGTCTCACCTCCCCCTCCCCCGGTCTCCGGCGCGAAAAAGGAGCATGGCGAACGACAACTGTTGGCGCGACGGGAAGAATTTCCTTAAGCGTGTGTCTTCCCTTTCCTCCTCCTTCCCCGCGCTTTTTCCCTCCGAAACCTTGATCGGACACAATTGAAACAATGGATATTACGGAGAGCTCCGTATACGATGTCAGTTTTTATTCGATACGGAATTTACATAGTTTGGAAATGTCAGTTGTCCTCGATTACGACGTAATCCACGCCGAAGAAGTTCAGAAAAATAAGCGGGGACGTCAGCCGTTAGACCGTTCCAATGTCCTCTTCCCTCTCTCTCTCTCTCTTTCTCTCTCTCTCTCTCTCTCTCTCTCTCTGCCTCTCTTTCTGGAGAGTCACGAACGGATCTTTCTGGGACAGAACGGGGTTTTTATATTTCGCCGAACGACCGGCGAATACGCGGGCAAAGTGGGTCGTGCGAATTTTCCATCGCTCGGCGTACACCCGACGCGTTCCGAAAAGCAAAGCTTACAAAGGAGAGAGGCGCTCTCGGAAATAGTTGGCTCTCTCCAAAAATATCCCCATTACCTGATCAATAATCTATATACGCGGTACCGACGGACCGCCCCGAGTGGTGGTAGTGGTGGTGTCCGAGTAATCGCGCGATCACGAAACTACCGCGGCGGCGAGCGAGCGAGCGAGCCGAGCGAACGAGGAAACGAACGAGCCTCCAGCACTGAATATTGCAGCGACGAACGGCCGGCGAATAAATCTTCCGCTCCCGCTCCCGCGCGGCGATCGTTAAAAAAAAGCCGCGCGATAACTTGTGCCCGGCCGCGATGAAAAATGCGTTAAAGTCGTGGGAGAGAAATTAAAAGTTGCGCGCCGAGCGCGCCGAGCGCGGGGGGCACGTCCCCCAACGAGCATCCCCCCGATTCGCCGATTCGAAGGAATAAGGCTTGGCGCGATGCACCAACGCGCGAAATAATTAATTAATCGGGGGGGTAGCGATATTTTTGCGGTCGCGAAATGAGTCGCGGAATGATGCGAGGAGGATGCGCAACCGCGATCGAATTGGGTCGGCGAGACCCACGCGTTCGTATTTTTAAATTGAAGTTGAGGGTGAGAGGGAAGATTGTCTTCTCCGTATATCCTTTCTAACGTTTCTGCGTGTGCGTGTGCGTTGTCATGTCGACGTGTACTCTGTATTTTAAGATCGGTAAACTTTTTTTTCATAAATATAGTATTTTATAGAAAATATTTTAAGCTTCGCGGGCGAAAAAGCAAAATCGAGAATAATACATATAGATACATACTTACGTAACAAGTGGGAAAACAAATTTTGTACAAATTTTTTTACTGACGATATTCAAAATTCATATAATAATTATGCGGAAATGTGCGAGCGGCGAATCGCAGCTCGTCGCTTTTCCGCTTCAAAGAATAATTAATTATTTCCTAGAAAATTATATTACATATAAATAATTCTCGAGATATCTTCGAGTTTAAAATGAGATCTCATTTAGATAAGTAAATACTAAGCTAGTTAAGTTCTAAAGTCGATTGACCTCAAGAACTTAATTTAGCGCTACGCTCCGAGCATTCCGAGCTCCAAGGATTGGAGAGATAAATTAGAGAGAGTTAACACATGCGACACGCAATACTGGCGCGGTCCCGCTTCGTTCGTCGCTTTGCGAGCACCGGAGATCCGAAAACTGCCGGTGATCGAACATAGCAAGCACGAATTGAATTGTGCCGGCTCGTTCGCAAATCGCGAAACCGCTCCTCCGCGAATTGCTGGTTTCCCGAGCCTGTTGAGTATCGAGCAGCGGCAGTCCCCTCTTCCCCCTCTTCCCTCCCTCCCACACCCTCCCCCCCCCTTTCCTCTTCTCCGCATTCTTTCCTGGACCGTGAAAATTATCGACTGGCGCGAAGCGCGCCGGAAGTCCCAAAGCAAGGACGTTTGAAAGATTAAACTGTCATGTGAAGTTCTCATTATGAGAAAATGAATCTCTATCAACTTACCCGTCTCTACGTTATTTCAAGGCAGACAATTCGCTTGATTAATATGCACATATATATATATATATATATATATATGTGTATATATGTGTGTGTGTGTGTGTGTGTGTGTGTGTGTGTGTGTGTGTGTGTGTGTGTGTGTGTGTGTGTCATTTGATTAATTTGAGAATTACATAATTAATGTTCATACTAGATTATAAATACGTAATAATAGGAAACGCACAAATTAAATCGCCGACGAATTTAGTAATATTTCAATTATATAAATTATTCAATCAAGATAAAGTCGGAGAATTTCTTTCGGCGAAAATGTCGCCGTCCACGGATCGCGAATCCATTGGGGGATGGAATTCGAAATTTTAATCCGCGGTGTCTGCGTCCGAATACAAATGCCGTTGTCGTCAACCGTGCCGGCTCGCACGCGCGCATTTATTAAAATGATTATTGTGTTTTCGAGATAATAAACGGGAAAACAAATTTCTAGCTAGGAACACACGGGCGACGGTTCGCGCGAGGCATGACAATTATTAAACGCATTTTTAAAAACGCTCGAATATTTGGGTATTTTAAACGCACGCATTACGGAAATTACGAAATTGATATATTTACGGATTTAAATCTCGGCTGCTTCGCATGACGAGATATCGAGTCGTACAGCAACTTTTCCACAACCGTGATTTTCGATCTGCCCTTATATAGGCTCCTTGATGTCTAAAGTACAATCGATCTCGCATTCTTCTCCGCTGAAGATGCTGCGTGCGAGAGATCCCTCATTTAAATCCCTGTTCGTCTCAAAGTTTTGTAGTTTGGTAATTCTGGAAATTAGCAAAGTCGCGTGTCGCGAAGACTCACCGTCGTCCCCGCATCTCGAAAAATCTGATGTCTCCGAAAACTCGCTTATCCAAAAAGCTCAAAGTGGGTTCAGTCACCCCCGGACGCATCCGTGTTATCATTCTTCCGCTTCCCACGTGTGCGTGGAGGGTTCGAGTTGAAAAAGTTGGTCGAGGTGACTGCAGGGATCGGCGGGGACGGGGCATGGGCGCGGGGGAAGTGGACGATCGGCGCGGGATGGTTGCGGAAGGGCGGGTGGACGGGAGGAAGAGGAAGAGGAGGAGGAGGCGGGGGGGAGGGGTTTAGGTCGGGAACTCGTATCGAAAATTCCTCGCATTTCGTAGCCGATGACGGGTAGGTACTAATTTCGATAGCCTCGAAAACGTCGACGGCGTCGGCAACGGCAGCGAGAGGGTGGCAGGGCCGCGGGGGCAGAGTCGCGGGGACAAGGGGGACGCGAATCCACCCCCATCCTTCCTCCGCTCGCGCGCCGGCCCAGCTCGGAAAGAGGCCGCGCCGACCAGTCCGGTTCTGGTTCGACGCAGTTCGGTTCGGTTCCTAGCCAGTAAGCGGCAGATTAAAGAGAAATGGCTACACGTTCATATTGATTTTTGTCCTCAGTTCGCGGGATGCCGTGGGGTGGGTAGAAGCGAGCGGCTGGATCGGAGGGCCGCGGGAGGGCGGACGGTCGGTTGAGGGTGGTCGCCGAGAGGGAGACCACCAATCTTTGCGTCCCCCATCTCCTCCTCCTCCTCCTCATCCTCTTTCTCCTCTTCCTCCTCCTTCTCCTCCTCTTCCTCCTCCTCCTCCTCCTCCTCCTCCTCCTCTTTCTCCCCCTTCCTCCTCCTCCTCCTTCTCCTCCTCTTCCTCCTTCTCCTCGTCCTCCACCTCTTCCTCCTCCGCCTCTCGTTCTCTTTCCTCTTCTCCTTCTCTCCGCGCATCTATACCCGGTATGCTTCTCTCTCTCTCTATTCCTCTACCCCCTCTACCCCCTTTCCTTCCTTCCGCCCTCTTTCTTCGTCGTACACCCTTCGATTCCCTCGCCAACCAGCCATCCATCCTCTCTCCTTTCTCCGTTCCCCTTTCCTTCTTCCGTTCGCCGTTCCCCTTACCGCCCTACCCTCCCTATCTGCTAGCTTCACTCTCGCCCTCCTCGCCTTCCGTCCCCTGTCCCCTTGTCCGCTGTCTCCCTCCGTATCTAGTCTCTTCGTTTCTCTCTTTCATCCCTTCCCGCACGTCTTCCGTCCCCTTCTTCGTTCCACTCGCCAGCTTTTTATTTCCCTTTCGCTTCCGTCGTATCTCTTTCTCTTTCCTCTCTCCTTCATCGTCCGTTTTCCTTTTCCTACTTTCCTATCGCTCGCTCGCTCTTCTTTACCATCTCCGTCTTCTCCGCACTCCCTTCTACTTCCGTCGTCCCTTCGCCACTATTTCGAATTCTCTCTTTTCTTTCTCTTCTATCTTCCTCCGTCAGTCTCCGGAAACTTGCGCTGGGCCTTTCCATTCCCTCCCCCTATCCCTCCCGGAAAACTCGTCAAAAAATATACATTCTGACGGCCTGCGATACGTCGATGGCCAATGACGTTGCAAGGGAAAGAAGGGCTGATGATAGAATTCAGAAAAATAGGGAATAATTATGGCATTGAATCTAAATTATGTTTTAACCCCCTCGCTAAAATGTTATTCCATTAATTTGAGATTTACTTGAAAAATGAGTCTTTCTTACACGGTAAATTAATAATTCAACTAATCAGTGACATACATAAATATCGCTCTCAGGAATGTAGGGAGCTTCTTCCCTTCTCTCTCTCCCTCTCTCTCTCTCTCTCCCTCTCCCTCTCCCTCTCTCTCTCTCTCTCTCTCTCTCTCTCTCTCTCTCTCTCTCTCTCTCTCTCTCTCTCTCTGAAACTTTTGCCTCTGCCTCTTGCAATTTATTCCGACTCTACGTCTTGTCCTTTAATCGACGTAACAAAGCGACATGTTAATTTATATAACTTATACTCGAGAAAATTAATCTCAGAACCGCGCGAAGGTCATTGTAATAAATATTTTAATTGAACTTAATTCCGAGAAGAGGTACAATTGTGACATTCGCTCAATCAGACTATCTCTTTAATTCCGAGGCGTTCCCCAAACGACGCGTTACAAGATAGCGGCTTGGTTGCGATTTTTTTTTTTTTTTTTCCTTATTCGCGCGTGTCCGAGAAGAAGGAAAACGGAATTAGAAAATCACGGCATTGCGAAATTCGAGCGAACTCGAGGATTGTCGAGCACCGGCCGCGCGACGTAGGCGCGTTGCGCTGCGCTCTCGCGAAGGGATGAAGGGGGGAGGGGGGGGGGAGAGGGAAGGGGTGTCCGGATAACGAAGTTTCGGTTGTCTGAGAGCTTTCTTGCGGCCCACCGAAATCGATTACTCGCTCGCACACGCTCGCACACGCACGCGCCCGCCAGGACACCGAATACTATCGTCCGCAAACACAATTCGAGTGAGCGACCTTGCGGTTTAAATTCTAACTTCTGTCGTGCCACGGGGTAATACAATTATTTCTCTGGGGCTCGCCGACTGGAAATTGTGCGGACAGAAAATTGGGTTTATATCGAGGGACGGAGGGAGTGGGGACCACCCACCGATCCACTTAATGTCATATGATTGTCGCTGCATAATTCGGCAGGACCTTGAGGCCGCTGACGATAAAATTTACCTCCAATCGCGCGCCCATTTCGATGTCCCTCCGCGCAAGGGGTGGAATTTTTATATCCGCGTGAATCCTTGGTGGCAGAATCGATGGAAGCATTTAACGATTTTCCGTAAGGAAACTCTTTTTCCTATTCATTGAATTTCAAGAAATGGAGAACGGAGGGAACCGACAAGATCGCAACGATGTTCAAATCTTTTATAATCGACGTGAGGGTATTTAACCGTTCGTTTGAGAAAGATAATTCCAAAAATCCCCCAAGAACGCCCCGGGCTATTACGAGCTTAATTACTAAATCAGAATTAATTACTTAGTGACCCAATAATTCAATCACAACGTAGAAAGAATCGATAACCTTTACAGCTGGCGCAAACTTCGTCGTGCTGATTTTCGTAAAAAGCGTCGAATAATTGGGTCGAAGAAAAGGCCCCGCGGGAGATTGCGGTCGAGGGATGCGGAAGTAGAAAAAGTAATTTTTGCCTTCCCTCTCTCTTGCTCTCTTTCATCCCGCGAAGACTCTGGGTCCCGCAAACGACGGCCACTTCCCTCTCCCCCTGTCCCCGGGCAAAACTTGACAAATTCTCAATAAGATCGCTAATTGGCCAGTTATTTCATCCTTCTCCTCTCTCTCTGGAAAAAGAAATCAGCGACACTGGACTCTCGGTCGGCCTCGTCGGCAACCCCCGCCCGAGCAACTCCCTCGCCTGTGCCCCCTCCGTCCTTCTACCCCTTCGAGTCGTCTCGTATACCCCGCGGCTATCAATGTATAGCCTGTTATCGATCGATCGAGTCCGGTATTCATTTTTTGCTTATTTGACTTTTCGGCTCCGGACGTTCGTTCGTTCGTTCGTACGTTCGTTCGTTCGTTCGTTCGTTCGTTCGTTCGTTCGTTCGTTCGTTCGTTCGTTCGTTCGTTCGTTCGTTCGTTCGTTCGTTCGTTAGTTCTTCTTCGAGAGCTATCGAACGACGCAACGACGCAAATAATTCCCGGGGATAACCCCGGATCGAAGCTTTCGCGACGCGCGATGGAAAAAGCTCTCGGGGCTGGCCCTTTTTCGGGGCCCCCTTCGTCACGTTCGTTCGCCGCACGTGTTGCCGATCGGAATGTTAATTAGGTGCAAAGAGCACCTAAAACAATTCGCTCCGGGTACTTCTAATACCGATCCCAGGAAGGGTTCAAAAGACTAAGCCACTTTTTCCCAAGGACTCGGGAATTTGTCTCGAAGTTGAGAAAATAAAATTTAGATTAATTATCTCGAGTTTCCTGATCGCAAAATACTAATCCTTAGATGGTCCAAAGTAATAATCCGCTTTCTCTAAGAGCTTGGAGAAGTCAGTCTTAAACTTTAGAGAATAAAATCTAGATCGCCTCAAGTTTCTGAAAAAAAAAAAACTAGGTCACTCTTTTCCCTTAAACACGTCTCGACTCTTGAACACTGGGAGGAAGAGTTGGCGAGGAGCATAACATCCGACACTTCTCAACCCCTTCGGGAATATTTTTAAACGCAATTAAGGGAGCAAATTTGTGGTTTTTTAATTAAATTTATAATAAATCGAGCTTGCGTTTTAAGACAGATGCAGTTTTCCAAAAAAATTTTCAATTTACGTAACGATTTAACCATACGGAGATAACCGACAAAATAAGTTGAAATTCCTCTCTCTCTCTCTCTCTCTCTCTCTCTCTCTCTCTCTCTCTCTTTCAGTGAACAGAGAGGTTCGAGAGGCTTAAAAAAAGTGCGGCGGTGGCCGGACGGGTTCTCGCGAAATATTCCCGGTTATTGACGCTGATACTCTCTCTCGGCCTCGGGATGCACCGTCCGCCACCGCAGCCTTCGAAACTCCGGCGGCGGCGGCGGCGGCGGCGGCGGCGGCGGCGGGTATTCTCGTTGGACTCTATCGCATTATTAATAAAATATTATATAACGGCGCTTTATAAAAAGCGTGGGCGGCCAACAGGGACGCGGCGGTGGGGAAGGACCGCGGGTGGCGGGGTGTATGTGTGGTTCGAGGCGGGCTCGAATAAACCACAGATACGCGACCGTAGCGAGGCTGCCGACCTCGAGAGAAAAAGAGAGAGAGAGAGAGAGAGAGAGAGAGAGAGAGAGAGAGAGAGAGAAAGGGGGGAAAGGGAGGAAGGGATGGAACGGCGAGATGAGAAACCGTAGGGTAAAAGCGGGGCGAAAGATAGAGAGAGATGGAGAGAGTGAGGCGAAATTCTGGACGATATATCGCGACTAAAACCAAACTGACGGAATGCCAAAACTTTTTTGTAATTAAATTTTTCGCCTCCCTCGCAGTGAACGAGGGGGGGGGGGAGGGGGTGAACGCGAATTACTGGGGAGAGGGGGGACGAGGGAGAGAGGAAGGAAAGAGGCTGGGGATTTGCACCCAGTATGCACCCGCAGCGCTTTTTTCGTCGGGGGTGTGTATGAGCGCCGACATCACTGATTCGCTCTTTTTATTTTATTTTGTCTTTTTTTCCTCTCGCTCTCGCACAGTTACGTGATTCCTCATAAAAGGCGTGCGCTCGTGTTTTTGTTTACGCGAATTAGCTGACCGGTTGTTGCTTGCCTCCCGAAATACCTCCCCTCTCTTCCCTTGTATACTTGCCACGAGGAAATTTGGATAACGATAAACTTCTAGATATGTGAAGACAAACAGATATTTTTCACAGGAAAGCTTCAGAAACAATTAGAATTAAAGACCTTTTTCAGGATTGTAATTATTTAATATGTAAGTTATCGTACAAATTATCGTTCGTTAAAAACATCCTGTTTTTAATATAATACGAATTTAATAATACGAATTTTTTGAATGCGTTTCCTAATTTTTACCATCTTCTAAAGTCATAGTCCCGTCGCGCTCATATTACTAACTTTCGTAATATGAATTTTTAGTTTAATTATGATTAAAAAAGTTTTGAAGTTTTCTTTTTTATTGAAAAGGGACCTTTACTGACACTCAAAATTCAATGTAAATTTTTATTAATTACATATAAGCATATAATTTTTTAAGATTAATATGTAAGATTAATACGAATTAATACGAATTAAAATATATATTGCTGCAACAAAAAATAGATAAACGCAAAAGTGATACGATAAAATGCGAAGATGAGAATAATAAAAAGTGACATAAAAATTGCAAGAGTCACATGTCAGATGACAATATAGAGCGAAAGGGAAGAATGGCAGTTATATAATCGAGAACACTATATCATGACGGAAAGGGAGAGAGAGACATAAAGGGAGAATGCGTGTGTGATATACTGTGCAATCGATGCCTTTTACTTACTCTCGAAGCAGGCCAGCGACACACAAAAAAAGAAGGAAAAAAAAAAGGGAAGGGAGAGAACCGCGGCCGGAGTGGCCCGTAAAAATTGCCGGGACGGCCGCGCGGCGATGCCTAATAACCAAATTCGCTCATATTTCCCGGGGCCGCAGCTACAATATCGCCCGCGGCCGCCCTTAAATAGCAAGAAAGCCCGCCTCGCTCGCCTGGTATCGCAAAAGGTAAAAAAAGGAGGAAAACTCGGCAACCGCGAGGGCGGAGAGGAGCGGGAGAGCCCCCGCAAAAACGAAGAAAAAAGATCGAAGGCGCGCACACGCGGCGTACATCCCCACGATCTCTCCTCTCCCTCTACTCCCTCCTCCCTTGCCCCTCTTGACCACCGCGCGCTTCCATCCCGTGCCGATGGATGAAAAATATGTAATTTTTATTAATTGTACCTTTATTAATTTTCACGGGCGGAACGGTAACCGGGAAAACGAGGCGGCGAGGGGGATGAAAGGGGAGGGGGGGGTTCGTTCGCTTGCTCGCTCGCACGTTCGCTCGGTCTGGAACGCGGTGCACCGCGCGATGCGCAGAGCTATATATATATGTATATATATATATATATATATATATATAAATATAGATATATACATATACATATAAATACATATGTGTATACGTATATGTGCACGTGTTGCTATGTACATATATGTAAATATATGTATATATATATATATATATATATATATATATATATATATATGTATATGTATAAATGTATGAATTATCAAGATGGTTACATATATAGGGGTGCCAGGGCGCACATGCGCGCGCGCGCGCGACGTATGTGCGCATCCCCGCGTGCACAGGTGCATCCCGATGAACATGTATATACGCATGCACGTATATATACATACTCATACGCCTCTTTGCGCGCAGGTGTGCGTGTCGCACGATCTTACTCGATATTGGCAGCGGTGCATATGTCGCGAGATGCATTCGTGGTGCGATGACGCGTTGCAAAGTAATTGCGCACGAGTTTCGGCCTATCTGGAAAATAGATCGTTGTTGGTGGGAGAACAAAAGATAGAAAGAGAGAGGTGGAGAGGAGGACTGTGTGACACACACAATCATTCGTGCAAAAAATCACAAGGGACGCGCGGAGAAAAATCAAATGCTATAATCTGCGGGTTATCGCTTTGACAATCGTCGAGTCTAACTGGATAATTAAGCGATTGAGATTAGTAAAAATAAACGTGCAGCCTGTAGCGATGTTTGCACGTAATTATTTAGCGATGACGTGAAATTCGATTAATAGACGATGTGATAAATTAATAACGTTAATAATGTGGCACGTGTCTTGAAAGGGCAGCTTAATGGATTTCAAAAACACGATAATGGCAATGAAACGTGAAGCTTCACGTTAACGTTAATATAATTGACAGCTCTCTCTCCCCCTCCTCTCTTTCTCTCTCTCTGTCTTTCTCTCTCTCTCTCTCTCTCTCTCTCTCTCTCTCTCTCTCTCTCTCTCTCTCTCTCTCAAAAAACGGGTTATTGTATCTTGACGGTCAGACGCATCTTACTAATTGCGCGTTCCGGATTAATTTCGAGATCCGATATTAACACGCATACCCCGCATACATAGAGGCACAAATGTACACGGGCGTGCACACGCTTGTACACACACACACACGTACGCACACGCGCATCCCTACGCGTACACGCGGTGCATATGGCTGCAAACAGGGTTGTGTGTACCGACGTGCGGCGCGGCACAGTCGTCGTCATCGTCGTCGGCAGCCAGATGTTAATCGCATATGTGTGTATTACACGCGTATGTACACAAGTCCGTGCGGATGATATACCCGTAATCCGTGTCGCTAATTACATATGTAGATGCGTGGAGCGAGAGGGAAGGGGCGCATCGAGATGGGACACACGTGTGGGCACGCGCGCGCGCGCGCGCGCCTGTGTGTGTGTGTGTTTGTGTGTGCGCGCGCGCGTGCACCCACGCAGATTTCCGCGCGCCAATAAGACGCATACGCGCGTCTCGGTACATACACCCGCGATATCCAGTACATACATATGTCGCATACATGATATGTATTCCACCCGGCCGTCACACCGATATCGCTTCGGCATATATTGCGTGCGTGCGTGCGTGCGTGCGTGCGCGAGCGCGCGTAATCACGCCAGCTCAAAGCGAGAAAGCGAGAGAGAGAGAGAGAGAGAGAGAGAGAGAGAGAGAGAGAGAGAGAGAGAGAGACACTCGGTGAGATAGTAATCACTCCCGCCACATTGTCGGACTATATTAATTCCTCGCGATCTTAAGGCACCTTAACGCTCGTCCTCGCGCAGGATAGGGGAAGCCTGGACCGTCGGAATGCACATCGAGCGTAAACGACTTGAAAAGTCACATCTGCGTTACGTTCCAACGGGTACCGTAATCACTCGATGTCACCGGGACGAGAGAGAGAGAGAGAGAGAGAGAGAGGGGGGAGAGAGCGAGAGAGAGAGAGAGAGCAGGCTGGATCAAGCGTTAAAATATTGACAGCGAATCGTGAGTGGCGCATGAATGGCTAGAAAATTATATTCTCTTGTAAGGCCAATAATATAGATCATTTTTCTGATTTCGCGAAACAAAGCGAAATTTATGAAAGCGCCCCGTGTAAAGAAATACAACGGAATTATTATACGGCGCGGATTATTTCTATTATAATCCGATTATACCGAGGATCCTTTTGTAAATAAAAAATTGGTACAGTTATAATGGATCAGCTTTGAAATTAGTTTGGTAATTAATTGTTACCGTGTATTAGATTTCTACTCGCAACTCGTAACTGCCGATATATCTCAATCGAAGTCTCGGTTTTATCGAGCAACGCTACAGTTCGAATTAATACCTATTTATATTCTATCGATGAGAACGCAATATCCCTCCGATCTTTTTTTAGGGCGCTTTGTTGATAGGATTTAAGCCTCGCTCTGCAGTACTCTCACGTAATCTAACATCTCGCGTATTCTCTAAGTCACGACCTTGCTCCACTATCCCATTTCGTGGAAGGCTCGCCCGAAAGGTGGCGTCTTTTCCGAGATCCTTCACGCTACACCCCCTTCGACGCTACCACCACCACCACCACCACCACCACCACCACGAGGAAGATCGAGGAACGCCGAAGGATCTCGGGAATGGATGGACTTTCATTATCCTTACGACGGACTTGTGTAATAATTCTCTCTAATTCCCGGTGATTTTTGCCGATCACGCGATTGCCGATTACATGAAGTGGTGTTCGCGATTCTCGCAAATTTTCCATTACACGGCATTCGCGGTGAAGAATTTTATTACGACCGCCAATCTCTCCTCTTCTTTTTCTCTCCTCCCCGCGCTCCCTCGTCCCCGCGCCCGCTTTACGCGCTGTATTATTTAACAATCTATTTTGCTGTGTCTACTAAGCCGTCGCCCGCGATCCAATCTAAACTCAGATTCCATCCTATCGCGATTGAGAGAAAAGATTACCGACGGACTGATGGAGAGCCTAGATATCCCCTTCGCATTCGCGTATATTTTCCTGCTAATAATACTGATAACGCGCGTCCGGTTTTACGTAAAAAAACTTCTAGTTATGGAAGGAATAAATTTTAGAACCACCACCCGTCTCTGCGATTGCCAACCAGAAAAAAAAGACTCGATAGTTTTCATTCAAACGTTGTCAAGTTGTTGGCGACTTTGCAAATTTGCATATTTTTAGATTGCTAATTTATATTTAGAAATAAAATTTATTGCGTAAATTTTACAATTTTCTCGACTTCACGGTCTATCTCCCGATGTTAATGCCGTTCAACCTGCGTATAAAAAGAAAAAACGCGACGGAGGAGGGAGTCAGGATATCGAATTCATTGTCGTATCCAGACAGGATGAAACTAAAAGAGCCGGACGAATCGACTTGGTCGCGCGTCGAAGAGGTTTCCCCGTTCACGTGCGCTTCCGGTTTCGGTTACCGCTGCTTTTCGATCGTTATTAAGTTACCGGTAACGTTATACAGGCTCGCGAGGGAGGAGACGAGAGGACAAATGGTCTGCGAGAGAAGATCAACAAAAGAAGAGAATAATTAGGCGAGGGGAACGTGTCGCGGACGAAAAGAGACTTGGGTCGCCCGTCTGATTTGTTCGTTCTGATTATAAACATTCAAATTTAAAAATAAAAGTAGGTTCGCAATTTAAAAATAAAATAAGGCTACAATAAAATTATTGTAACAGTCCGCTTGTATTTTATAAAAGGCGCTCTTTATTTTACAAGATTGAAAAAAAATGTATGTCGCATTATTGGATTCAAGAATATTAATTTTTAACCGTTTTTTTTTTTTTCATACATCTATCACAGCTATTTAGTTGAAAAAAAAAATCTTAGCCATGACTTGCCCATTATAATATCACGTGTTCTTCTTAATCTTTTCTTAAATCAATATATTCAGAATATTTAATTGCGACCTCGAAAACATTTCGTTATGGACATTTTTTATTCTTTAGAATAATGATGCAAAGAGAATCTCAATAAATAATTGATTGAATATTAATAAATGTAATTATAATAATGCATTCTCTCTCGTGTGTAATTGAGAATGTTCTTTTTTTTTTACACTAAAATACATTTCATATTAAAATGTTAAATATTTCTATTATATTGCGCATCCGATATTATTAAACATTTCCGATTTTATTAAATTGCTCGATAATGACAGCTTTTTTTATTTTGATACTTTTCAAAGTGTTTCCCTTTATAATAACAATCTTTCTCACTAAAGGAAAGATTGATTTCTAAAAAATAAATTAAATTAAATTAAATTATATGTTACACACTCATTCTTTACTCATTTAAAACACGCGTCCTGGGTGCTCTCAGCATAAATCTAAATAAACGACGATTAAAAGAAGGATTAGCATAAGTTCGAGACTTTTCTGTCAAGGAAACGTGATATTCTGTCGCCGTTCAAAGGAGAGCGATTTATCGTCACGACGAGCGATCGGCAGTCAAACGACGACGCCGTCGCTGACGATCCACGATTTTGGTTGTCACGTTCCGCGATGCGCGTCGTCGTCGTCATCGTCGTCGTCGTCGTCGTCGTCGTCGTCGTCGACGACGTCGTCATAGTCGTCGTCGTCGTTTTCAATGCATATTAATCATGCGGCCCACCCACCCGCGCCAACCCGCTCGTCCCGGTCGTCGGCGTCGCGCGATCACGGCCATTCATCAAATTGAGGGATTTCGAAATCTGCTACGCAGCAAACTGAAAACCCGGTTTGACGGCATTACTCGCCGGAAAAACCTGCCAGCGCGACGCGAATCCCGCACTCGGGTCGCGTTTCCGGTCGATGCACCCGCGAGCTCCGCACTGATAATTAGCGTCCTGCGTAACAGGAGTCTTGTGACGGGGGCGCTCGAGCTCCGAAACGAAAGTCGCGAACGGTTCTCGAATAATCGTAATTAATTTTTGCCATTGTCAACGGGAAACGCGAACAGTTCTTCGAAAAATTAAGAAATAAACTCGCGTAGCGCAAAAATTGTTGATAAAGATTTATTGTAACTTTGAACATGATAATATAAAACGTTATAATACTCGCTTCTAAAATCGAATAAATAAAATACGGTGGGCGTTTGTTTAGCAAGCGATGACATTTCTATCGAGATAATATTTTTAGAATGTTCAATTTCCCGGGATTTTATATAGTCCGTTATAATTATATTATTGAGCCAAATATATATCGAAAGGGTATAATCAAAAATAAAAATATCGTAGACGTACACTAGTAACGAAATAAAACGAGGCGACCATTGTGAAAATGTTAATATTAAATATCGATTAGTTTAAAATTAGTATACTGACAATAGCGACGAGATTAATGACGCTGTAAAGCTCTCTCCGCATGAAAGACGTCTCGAGATTTCTAGTGACTCGAAAACTCAGCGATGGAAATAAAGAGAGAACTCGGACAGAAACAACGACGAACGCGGATTCGAACGAATATCGCCTCGAAAAAAAAAATTTTTTTGTTTATCTGTTCTTTCCCCAAAAAGGGTCGAGCCCAAAATTCGAGATCCCAGCGATAATCTTTCCACGTGCAGACCCAGTCGCAAGTCGATCCGCTCGATCACCTGTGTCGCTCTCAACCAGCCGAAATATACGACGGACGGCAATAATCGTCGTGCAGATTTTCGAGCACACGAGTTTTCGGATTAGCGGACGCGGATATGACGGAAGGCGGACGGACCGCTACCGGTCGGAAGACCTTCCCCACGTTTTTCGAGGCCCCTCCCGCCCCTCTCGTTGCCCACGCGGATATAAAATAGACACGGATATGGATATTCTGGGCGAAGTGCGTGTGCACCACCGCGCGAAAGTATGTGTACGTAAGTACGCACGTGTATGTGCATGTGCGTGGCGCTCGTGTGCGTGTGAGTGGCACGTACCACCCCCGCGACCGGCAAGGTATTGTGTTTATATGCATATATATATATATATCGGGGTAAGCCTCCGGACTCTCCCTTGTACTCTAACTCGGCGGCGTTTTCCGATATTCCAGCCAAAACTCTCGACCGAAAAGCCCCGGCCTTCGAATCCACCGCTTCATCCCTCCCCCCTCGGTCCGACCCCGTACAACCCGCTATCCACGAGAGTCGCCGTTCTCCCTTTCTCTTCCGCGGCCATCTCGCTCACTCGCGGCGACTCTCGTATGCAACGTCGAGCCGTCATATTCGGACAAAATCGAACGTATCCCGCCTAAACGGCTTCGTCTCCGTCGTGCACAATCATCCCCTTCCCCCGCCGCCGGATCACTCTGCCCGTCGACGCAGTCGAAATATTTATTATAAACCACGAGTCGCCGTCCAGTCTCAAGTTTCCGCGGCTGCGGAATAAACGTAATCGGGCGCGCCGACATCGTAATTCTTTCCCGCGTCCCTGGATGGTGCATAAATTTTTATGAGAGAAGTTAAATCAGATGTTTAGATAATGGAGACAAGTCGCGACGAGGTGCCCTGAAACCATCTGATGTCGGGGAGTGCAGCGTTTTTACGATAAATTTCGAATCGATTTCTCCTTGGGGAAGACACGTGAGGAAAGTCCCGGTTTTGTCGTAAATTTTCATTCGACAAACTAAATCCTAATCTTCCGCGCGAATAAGTCCCGAGCGAGTGAAAAAAAGCCGCGCTTAGAGAGAGTAGAGATTCGATCTATTTTCGATCACGCGGGCCGGACTCGCCAAAAGATTCCGCGCCGTTCGTTTGGTTAATTATTCCGTAACCTTTGATTTCACGTCGGCCGAGTTCACAACCGCCTCTTTTCGCAGTCCCTTTTTCAAGGCTCGTTCTCTGTTTATCCCCGTCTCTCACGTCATTATTGACTCGTCGCAGTCAGAAAGAAACGCGGTCGGCCAGAGAGACACCATCGCGCTATTTGCTCTTATTAATAGCACACGGTATGCCGGCCTCGCTCCGCGGCCCTATGAAATTTAAATTAAATTTTCGATGGTAATGAAATCAGCACAATCGAGCCGGCCGGACCACGCCGATGCGACAAGCGGCCGATCGGCAAATCAATCGACGACGATCGACGAGACGGATCCAAGGATACCCTCCATGATCCTCGTCCAAAGAGACCAAAGGCGAAGGGCCAAAGGGGGTCAGGTGGCGAAAAGGGGGTGGCGAGCGGAGGATGGGGGAAAAAAGCCCGAACGCGGCCCGTTCCCGTCGACTGACGCAACGGTCGCTCGCAAAGGATTTATCCGCGAAACGGCCGCTCCCTTCCTCTCCCTTTTCTCTACCTACGCCCGTTGCAGAATTGAAACACAGTAATATGTTATTGGTAAGCTCTTCCTTTTACATCGGCAAGCGCCAATAAATGCTGCAGACAGGTTAACGAACCGGCCGCAGAAGACAGGGAAATATGGCGCGAGAGCGTGCCTACGAGGGGGTGGTGGAAGAGAAAGACAGGCGGATGGACGTTGCGCGGAAAAAGACAGAGGCAGGAGGAGAAGGAAGAGGCTCGGGATGGTGGATAGATACCCGGAGTTTGCGCCAGAGAGAATAAGAGAGAGGAAGATAGACAGAGTGCCCAGAATGCCCAGAATAAAGAGAGGGAGAGAGACAGAGAGAGAGAGAGAGAGAGAGAGAGAGAGAGAGAGAAAGGGAAAGAGAGAAAGAGGGACGAAGCACCATCGCTCGCCGCCCATCGTCACGATAGAGGTGGCATCGCTAAACTGTCGACTTCGAGCTTTTAATTCGCGATCAAAGGACCGTAACGATCCGTCGGTGCCCTCTCTCAGCACCGGCCACTCTTTCCGACGTCAAAATTACTTTTAAATTCCCACCCTCCCTCCGCGGCTCGCCCTCATCGTCCTCGCCCCCGCGCCGCTCGACGTTCGCCCCATACCCCCGGTATGGGATGCACCGGGGCCTCCTCACCCTTCGCTTTTCTCTGTCCGCGACCGACCGACCACTTTGCCGCTTTATAGCGTATGCGGATGCGCCATGGCGGCGACGGCGGCGGTGACGGCGGACGCAGGCCATGAAACGAATTCGGGCGTCGCTTAAGAAAAAAAGAGGATAACGCCGAACAGGTGGTTCCGTCAAAGGTAATCGACTCTCCCTCTTTCTCTCTCCCTCTCTCTCTCTCTCTTTCTCCTTCTCCCTCTCTCCCTCTCTTTGCGGCCGATAGGATTCGAGAATGGCGCGAGGGGAATTCCTGTCAGCGAGGCACAGACGGTGGAGGCGAGGGGTGTAATAATGACGTTTCGTTCCTGACAATCCTCTCTCTTATCTCGAGGATAAATTCGAGTTGCGATTGCGTCGCGATATCGGCCCCGACCGTTGCCTTTAGGATTTTTGAATCTCGGAAAGATCCTGGAAGGCGCAAACTTTATATGCATCGGAATTTTCGGCTCCACAGAAATTTGCAATGCTCAGTTCATCTTGAAATCACTTGGATCGGTGATTAAATACTTGAATTCTCGGAATCTTCGGGCAGAAAGAACGAGTAATTTTTTACATAAAAAAAGGAAGATAAAAAGAAAAAGATTCTTCTAAATTCCATTCTGGAAAGAAGTCGAGAAACTGCAGGCTATCGGAGAAATTTTCTTAAATTTCTTCTAAAGAGAAACCTAGAAATTAAAGTAATTGATTTTCTACTTAAATTGCATTTAACTTTCTTCAATTTAGCCATTTGCATCGGGGTAAACTATCTTTGATCGCGATCAATCGGGACGCGCGGGGGGAAACAATTTTTCTTTATCTTTCAATAAGCTAGTTACATTTGGCAATCTTTTGTGCTATTCGCGATTCGGATTTTCGAGGAGTAAGCATCACGCGGGTCCGCTTAAGCAGATCAAATTAAAACACAGATAGATGCATTAGACGCATCGCTATTCTTTCACCGTCTTCGGGAATGAGAAATGACATCTCGCCGGGATATTTTTGCCGAAATGCTGAAACGACAAAATGACGGCTGTAATCATCCGAGGTCGAATCGCGCGGATGATGGACGCGGAGTTTGATTTTTTATTCCCATCCCGGCCGGAGATAATCGGGTTGCGCGTCGCGAGCGAAGAAAAGAACTCTGAAAAATAGTATTGACCTCCTCTTTCTGTCCTCCTCTTCCTCACCCGGGCCGTCGTTTCCGTCGTATCTTCGACTCGTCGTAAGACGGCAGAAATGACGAACGTCTCGTTTGTTTGCGTCGCGCTCAACTCGGCTCACAAGAGGGTGCATTATTACAAGATCGGCCGGGATTCGATAAAATAAGTTCGCGACACTCGCGGCGGACTTAAATTAACAATTCGACCAGCAAATGTTAATTTTGCAGTTAATTAAAATGCCGTCGGCCCCGTTAAATGTTGACGGCGTCAAAGATGCAAACCTCAAAACTGGAAAAGGTATTTCCGATATCGCCCACGTTTTGTCATGGCGAGCAACGTTCTTTGCCAGAACACGCTATCTACGCATTTAAGCAGAGAGAGAGAGAGAGAGAGAGAGAGAGAGAGAGAGAGAGAGAGAGAGAAAGAAAACGCATGTGAAATGAGAAGCGTGTAATATTCGTCACGAAAAAGTTTCCGTAAGAGATACCACGTGATTGCAACGTTTAAGTTTCGTTGAATTCATACGAAAATAGATGAATTGAATCAACGATAAAAATGACGAATATCGCTCCTAACTGCGCGATCAATACGTTAAATATTGTCATCAGTTTTTTTCCTATCAATTGAATTCTCCTTCGCGGACAAAGGAGATGAAATTATCATCGAGACACAATAAGATAGCAATTTAATGAACATTAAATCTGCGAATCCGATACATAATGCCGCGATGCGATTTAATTTTTGCCACAATGTAATTTTTTAAAAAATAAGGAAGTTAAGACACGTCATATCGATTCGACTCGACGATTCGATAATGCTTCGGGCGGCTAATCGGCGTGGAGCGAGTTCCAAAAAGCTTCCCGATCGCACGAACCCACTCCGCCCTACCCTCTCCCACCCTTCCCCCGCCTCTCTCGCATTTTTTTTTATCTTTCTCTTTAATCGTCCGTCTCCCGAAAAAAGAGACGATGGCGAAAACGCAGGCGAACGGAAAATATATCGGATATGAGTGCACGAGCGCGATGTGCATCCCGCGTGCACAACGTGGATGGAGAACGCGCGCGCAGGACGAGGACGACGATGAGGACGAGCAAATCGCCGGCCCCGACAGATATTCAGCTCTTTTTATTCCCGCTTACGTCCGTTTACGTCCCCCGATCGCTTTTCGCGTGGACTAAATACGGCGTACGTTAACAACGCCCGGCATACGTGTGTGTACACCTACACACGCGTCTCCACACAGATATGTACACACTTGTACACGCAATATCCATATATATTTACGTGTGTATACACACACACACACACACACACACACACACACACACACACACACACACACACACACACACACACACGTACACATACGCGTTCCCCCATATCCTATCGAAGAGTATATAACGATTTTCTTTTCAGGACCAGGGCGTCCTCGAGCATCCGCGGGGCAAAAAAAACTCCGTTTTAATAATCGATCGATAATAATCAATAATCAATAATCTTTTCGTTATTTCTCTATAACGAGAAAGCCCCACGGATCCTCGAAAACGTCCGACCGAGGAGCGAGCGCTTGGACCTTGGAATCCCCGGATCCCGCGGTCCACTGGCGCCTCGGATCCATCTTGGAAAGTTCAAAAATCTTGGGCTTCACGCGAGTTCACGGATTTTTGAAGAGTTCCACTCTTTCTTCCTTCTGGATCATCGAGTTGAATCTCGAAAATCTCCGCGGATTCCTCGGATACCAGGTCCTCGAGCCTCGGAACTCCTTGGACCTCGGCGCGGATCTTTGGATCTCGCGTCGATGCCAGGGGAAAAGCGGCCGCTGGATCAAGAGAGCTTGACCGATCGAGCCGGGCGTCAGATCAGATAGAGGACCCTCGAATTCTCTCCGCTTTCGCGAAGCGGCCGCTCGATTCGGCTCGTTGATTTCGTTTCGAATTTAGAGTGGACTTCTACCCGTAGTTTGGTACCCCCCGAGAGCAAGAAGAGCGACAAGGCCGTCCGCGCCGAGGGCCACTTAATTTGCGTTTTCTTGTTCTCTGATCGACACAGCGTGTCCCTCTTTATTTCAACGGCGGGCATATTTAACGGTCCCCCACGAGTCCCTGCGATTTCTCTTTCGTCGCCCAATTTGATTCTCTCTGCTGGAAGGAAGAGGAGAAGAAAGGAATAAAATTAAAGA
>NW_028297098.1:14119034-14129034 GCF_055798465.1 Pogonomyrmex barbatus
TCGTGCCCGGAAGTCGACGGATGTCCCAACGACCGCAGGCCTCGGTCGCGGGACATCTTCCTTCGGCACGTCTTCCGCGACGCGAGTCTTCCCGGTCTCGCGCTCGGAGTCCTGCCCCTTCTTCCCTCCCTCTTTTTTTTTTTTTTCGCGCGAACTGCCTCCTCGACGTTTTCCCCGTTTTTCTTTCTTTTTCCTTCGGCGCGTCGCGAACCTCCTCCGAGGGAAATTCAGAACGGAGGTCCCCCTCGAGGACTTTTCTCTTTCCCTCGTCGTCGCGCTTAATCGTATCGCCGTTTCGCGAAATTGTCGTTCCGCTCCGCCGGGATTGTAACCGGGTGACCTTTGTCAAATTTATTTCGACGGGAATATCGCGCGCGCGTGTCAAAACGGACGGACGGACGGACGGACCGATGTATCTTTGCGCGCACGACAAAAGGATGGGGCAAGAGAGATTAAAGATTAATCGGAAATAACGTACGAGCGCGAAACTAGCGCGGAGAAGGACGAGCGACGGCGGGCTGCATTTATACATTATGACTGAGTTCTGTTTGTTGATTTAGCTGTGCGACCAGCATCGACAGCTCTCGAAAAGGCAAGCGAATCTCTCACAAGGGTGGGGAAAATATATACATATATACAATGAATATCCATGCACGCTCGCTGTACCTGTATGAACCGTATATACATATATATCTATATATATATACATACGTGATTATGGCCTTTATATACCCATCCGCATTACATATTATTATTATTATATATATATATATACACACATATACACACACACACACACACACACACACACACACACACATCGTATTTTGCTGCTGCTTCTTTAAACGTAAGCTTTAGATTAAAGAGAAACAGACATCACATAACAAACAGCCACGCCACAACACCACAACAACGATCCAGTCGTATGTATATGTGACTAACCATTACAAGCAATCCCGAAAACAAGGAAAGTACAATGATATACCAGACAAGCGACACACGTACGGAGGCATTTTATTGAGAAGACGCTCGAGTCGTTGCTGTTGGACCGATAGAGAGGGTTGAGAAATAAAATAAAAAGAAGGGTGGAGAAAAATCGCGGGGCGAAAGGAAAGGCCGACGGGCGGAAGGAGAAGAGGGAGGAAAAGCGAACGCTCTTGTTTCGAGGATTAACGAGGGAATCGTATTCCAAATTAAATCGGCGACGATGAAGCAGTTTTTTTTTCTAGCCCTTTAACTGGCCCGGGACGTCCGGGGACGTCCCTTACATCGCAAACCGTTCGTCGCTCGATTATCACGCAGCTCGAAAATGGAAAATCAGTCGCAACTTTCGATCTTCGCGATAGATCGCCGATCGCGCCTTCCCCTCTTGTCCCGTTCCCCTTCGCCCTCCAGGGCTTTTGAGGGGGAACGGCTGTATCGTAAACACGACGAGATCGTACCGTCCTGAGTGTGGCCGAGGGGATCTTCGGTAAAGTTCATTCTCAGCGATATAATTTTCACGTCACTTGTTGTTGCTTCGATAAACTGAATCTTGGCTTGATACTTTATAACTTGACGCATTTATAAACACAATCACATTGTTAAAACGGCTGGATAGATTTCAACTACGAGAATCGCGCCAAGGGTCGCAACTAATTCTCAGCTCGGTAATCTTATAATTGTTTCTCGAGAGATTCGTCCAATTCCGAAGCTTCGATTTTTTTGTCAAAGTAAATAAAGTAACGGTTCGAGCAATTGTAAGAGTGATACGGGAAAAGAAAACGCGTAAGACAAATTGTTGATTAATCTCACAGTCGTGTTCATGGCTCCTCGTCGTGGGGAGACGAATAAGGGACGTCACTTCTTCTGACGTCTCTTAATCCAAGTTGTAAAATTGATCGCGTTACCCCAAGAGCGATGAAGGGATACAGTTAAAGGGTTAATCCGTGCCCGCGAGATCCAATTCTCGCGATTCTTGCGGGTAACCTCGTCACTACCGAGCAGCCACACTCTAAATTCGAAACCAAATATGCGAATCGGAAGAGAGACCACGCAGAAAAAGTGAAAGAGAGAATGAAAGGGAGCGGGTGTATGAGAGAGAGAGAAAGAGAGAGGGAAAGAGAGAGAGAGAGAGAGAGAGAGAGAGAGAGAGAGAGGGAGAGGAGAGATTACACGCAGCAAATCACTGGGCGATCGGATTGATCCGACTTGACGTGGACACGATCGCTCGCGACAGGGGCGTGAAATGTGCGCCTGTCATTGGCAGGGTTGTTTCTCAGGGTCACTTTGCACGGCTCTCCCGGTTACCCTTGATTAACGCTTTCGACGGAATTTCCCCATCCGAAAAAAATTAAGTCCGCGGTAAGCGCCGGTCAGACTTTTTACAGGGCGAAGTATGAAGTTCGCTACTATCCACGCGCTACTAGAGAAACGACTCTGCGAATGACACCGGAAGTGGGTGGTATTGGTTGTCGATGATACCTCACCGAGATTAAATATGCATCGCCCTCCTCGGATGATCTATATTTGTTCGCTCGACCGAATTATTAATAATTATACAGATCCTCTTAGCGCGAGTTCGCGAGAGGCTGGATCTTTAAGTAAATTTCTTAAGCTAATTAAAGTGTAATTATCCTTTGAAGATCGAGGAGATTTAAATGTTTTAAACGTCGCGTCACGACGAAGTACGTATCGAGTGCTTAGAAATAAAAGACGCGGGAGCGTCTTTTATTTTTCTTTAAACTTTCCACCAAATCGCTTATCGCTAACGAGCGTAAAGTTCAACGAGTATCAATGAGAACGGGCAAAATTTTATAACAAAATAAAAATTAAGGCGATTTAATCGCCTAAATTAATCGCGATTTACTCCAATCGATATTTGGAAAAAGATGGTTGAGAAAGTCGAGGACAATGCCACCCATGTAAGAAAAGATTTCACCCAAAAGGAATTAAAATTTTCTATCGTGCATCCTTTCGCAAACAAAAACAAAAAAAAAAACGAATGCAAGACGCCTCCATTCTGCAAAAAGCAACATGTCCTCTTCCTTGAGAGAAAATGTGGTCCACAAAAATTGCGGCGGGCGCATGTTTATCGGCAACGGCAAATAATTAAGTTAATGATGGCCCACTGAATGATGTAACGCAGCAAATGGCGTATTGAATAATTACCGTGACCTATGAGAAAACCGAATTGATCCTAACGCACTCGCCACGCTCGCTGTTAATTGGTTTCCGCGTTTTCATTAATTTTTAACGCCTCATAACCATAATTGCTGTTTACCGAGTTTATCATTTCTACAACATGGAAATTCCGACCGCGTGGTGAACGTATCTCGGTGTTCGTCTTCGTTTATAGAAAAATCGGAGATTTATTGTACTTCTATTCGCATAGTTATTGATTTTGTATTAACTACGAGTAAAATATGCTACATGCTAATTAAATATATCGCATTATATACTAAACGCGATGTACGTGGTAACAGCGAGAAAGGCAGGATATTCTGTTTTGATATGGCGAAGAAATAAAAAGCACGTCATATTTTTTTTTCTTCTTTTTTTTTTTTTTTTTATTATTGTCGTATCTCAACGTGACCTTTTCTCTCGTGTCACCAGTGACTTTCGAAATGAATTTTCCTATAACGCGAAGTGATTAAACGTTTTTTGCAGCGTGGAAGACGCGTCAGTCCGCTGACGATGATGATGTACGATTGTCGATGTATTTCAAGCAACGAGATTGCAGCAAAGTGCGACATGACGATTGTTATCGGTTTGCCGATAAGTAGCATACTGGTTTCCGGTTTCATTAACAATGAGATTAATCGGATCCGTTTATTTCGGCCGGCCAGCATTCCCGACTACGCGAGCGCCGAATTAGCACGCCGATGAAACGTGACTCTAATAACACAACACGCTGATGACACAAAATGATGGTCGTATCTCTTTTCATTCACTTCTTTTTATTATTTTTTTTTTTTTTTTCACGCGACAACCGAGAGAAAGAGAGGTTATCGCTCGAAATCGCGCTATTCACAAAAACGGAAATATTAATAAAGCGATCATATACGTGTCGAATGTTTGAAAAAAAAAAAAGCATGAAAAAAATGTTTGCCGTCGAAAATATTGCGAGTTCACATTGTTGATTTTAATCGCGAGTTTCATTCAGGGAAATTATTCAGACCGCGATGACACTTAAGAATTCCTTTTTCTGTTCAGAAAATTGATTTGGCCGAAAACGAAAACGGGGGGATAATTCCACCGTCACGAATGGCGATAAACGGGCTCTCGACTATCACGGTTCAGAGACGTGCAAGAATCGACATTCTTTAGCTCCGACAGTCACGATCACGTTCTACGAAGGTTACGATCGATCCCGTCATCCATGTGTTCACTCGATCAGGAGTAAGCCACGCTGGGACACACACGTACACGACCGCACGATACACGTACATCAAACACACACACACACACACACACACACACACACACACACACACACACACACACACACACACATATGTAAGTACGCAAAATTATAATTTCGAAAGGAATTAGTTCTATTTGAGGTACTCTAAAAAGCTACTCAAATTCGGCTGAAATTAGTCGCGAGGGAGCGAACGTACATTTCTCCCGCGATTGAAATACATCGGCAAAAAAAGGGAATCCCCGAAACACCCTTGCGATCGCAGACACCCCTCGCGATCGGCTTTGAATTCTGAAACGCGCCGTGTAAGAATGTTGAAGGATGTCGAGCGAACGGCGAAAGCTGCGAGAATCACGAGGGGTGTGCGTTTAGCGCAATTGAGAGTTGCATTGCCCGAGGAAGAGAGAGGGAGAGCGCCCTTTTACTGAATAAAGAAGGAATAAAGAGAGATTGAAAGCAAAAAGAGGGGGAGGGGGGGGACGATACGGACGGCCAGTCGGTATTTCGAAAAAAGAGAGAAAGAGAGAGAGAGAGAGAGATGAATTTCTCAATAAAACGCCACCGGGCTGTATATCTCAATCATATCTCTATCTATATATAAATATATCTTAATTAATATATATATATATATATATACATATATATATATATATATATATATATATTATACTAGTAGTACATATACTGCATGGCTAACATATATACATATTATATTACGTAATTCACGAGAGTGACTCTAACGAAGATTTTCCCCTCCGTTCTGCGTCTTCGGGTCTGTCCTTCGTCGCGATGCACGGATGAGGGATGCGAGGTGCATCGGGGCGAGTCGCCGGTCGATTCACCCGAAAAGAGTGCACATCTCGCGAAGGAAGCAGGGTAGTCGGGATAATTCAAAACAACTGAAGGGGAGGAGGTCATCGCGCGTCCGCCGCACGAGGGTGTCCCTGAACAAAAATAACTACGCGCAAGGGCGTTGTGTGCCGCCGTCGTCGTTGTCGTCGTCGTCGTCGACACTGTCATGAGAGTGCAACGCTGTACACGTGCATACAAACATATAAACACACACGCGCATACATACATATGCCCGTGTTGCACACGCGCGCGGTAAGACCGGCATGAGCGACCGAAGGTGTTTCGACGTGAGGCAATTTATTTATTTCCGAACCCGGGAAAAATATTGCTCGAATGCGAAATATGACAATCCTGCGATATATCCAGCTGTCAAGCGTCTTCGTTTTCTTTTTTCTCTTTTATCGAAAAATGCAACGTCTCCCTCGTGGCGCGTTAACGCGATTGTCGGTAGGCGTCTCAAGTATCCATTGTGCCCTTGATGAGAACCTAGTTAAAAAAGAAAAGAAAAAAAAAAAAACAAAAAACGAAAAACTTGACTGACTAAAAATTCGTGGATTCGTTTATTATGTCCAGCATACGTTCATTTCTCATCAATGTGGATTAACTGATCTTGGTTTAACTTATTTTCCTTTAATTTTTTTATAATTCTAATTCTTAGAATTAAAAAAGAATTAAAATTCTGAAAATGAAGAGTAAATTAAATCGAGATTGAAATTAACAGACATTGACAGAAACAAACGGTAAAGGTTACGAGCTAAAGGTTAATTTCCTTTGTAAATTGCATCTCGCGTCAAACCTTCGCGCGCGCGCGCGCGCGCGACGCCCTATCGCGCCCTTTGGGAAGACTCGCGGGGACACCCCCCCCCCCCCGGTGGGGCCGCGCGACCATGATCCTTTCGTGGCGAATCCGACGACGGCGATTCGAAAGTTTGTTTGTTACGTTGCTACGGCATACATGGAAACGAGGACGGGGAACGAACGCGCGTTGACGAGCGCGCGACCCGCGCGCCCTCGTTTCCGGTGCCCTTCTCTGTCTCTCGCGTCTTTGTCCTTAGAACACGACACGAAGACGTATATACACGGGGAAAAGTGATCTTTAGACGAACTGCCGCCGCGCCAAGCGTCGACGAGTTTCACTGCGCCCCGCGCCCGGCCGACGACCTTAATGTAGAGAATTCGGTCCCATCAAAAATATTTTGCTATCAGATCACATATTTGCTGATATCCGATAACCGCTGTGACTTGATATCTCCACGGTACGATCTTTGATAATTTATGATATATATCGGTATATGAGAACGATGGGATCGGTGGTCGATAGGCGAGCGAAGGGTCGGTCGACGCGTGGCCTGGGAATGCGATGTCTCGATAGACGCGAGCATCTTGCTGCGTGCAGAACATTCCTCCCCCACCAGACAAACCCTCCACGACTAGAGCTATTACTAAGACTTATTAACCTTACTTAGCTGTTAAATGGATTGACAAATAGCCCTCCCGCCAAGTAGTACTTGCCCGCCCGCCCCCCCCCCCTTTGCTCAGCCCTAAAAACTACTCTTTCGTAATTTGTTAGTCGAAACCCCCTTTTTTTTTTTCAACAAGACAAAGCATGAATACCGAGAGGATGTCGTGCACAGATACAAGTACAGACCCATCCGCTGAATATACTCGGCGCGTATATCATACAGCAGGTGAAAAGTATAAGATATGTAAAGATATGTGTAATATTGTATAAATGTAAGGTCATCCCTTCGAACCGCCCTCAATTCACGCCTCCGCCTCGAAACCACCGGCGAGGCGATGAGACGCGGAGTTCCACGTGAATTCAGGACGGTTTGCGGAGATTAGCCTCCCCCCCCCCCGTTTCCTTGCCTCCCATCAATCGTGCAGTCTCTTTTTAGGGTCAGCCGGACGTTACACGAAATATGCATATAATGTTTAATTACATTTAGGTGCGACACGACGTTAGTTGTGCACGCAAACACACGTAAGTATTAACGATGTTAGTTACGTTATTCTCGCCGTTTCGCGATTTACATACGCACGGGTCATACGCTCGCGTTTGCGCGCTGTGATATTTGAACGCTTTGAATTAGTGATTGACCTACGCGTTAATCTGTAATTAACAGTAGTCACAAATACGCCCGGTGCAGAATTGTAATCGCTTTAACGGAATAAACCCTTCGCGTGGAGAGTACAGCGAGCGATTTGACTGATTTATAACTTTTTATGATATGCCTGGACGTGCTGTATCATATACGCATCCGAGCCTCTCACGGATTACATTTATACCGAGTGAGTTACAACAACAAACACGAAACATCTGCCGAGAAATTTGCCGATTTTCGATATCCTCAAACGTAAAGACGTATCAATCGACCATCGGAACGCTAATTTCGCGGTTTCTCGGGTAATAGTGTCCGCATGTGCGCGTGTGTGTGTGTGTGTGTGTGTGTGTGTGTGTGTGTGTGTGTATGCGTGCATGAGATGGAAAGTGTGTGACGCGTATTTCTCTTTCATCGGTCTTGTAAAAATCGTAAAATTGCTCGCTCCATTCCTCGAGTGAAATAGTTATATTCGTTTAAGATTTTTGATGAAAAAAAAATCATATTTATATTTTTGTCATAAATAAAATGCATCCAGTAATCTCTCCCCCTCGCCGGGGGTGGGGGTGAAACATCAGCTCCAAAATCGTCGATTCCGCTCTTTCGAGGGAGAAGAAAAAAGAAATTAGAGATACCGCGGATCGGAGAGTGAGTCGGAGAGAGGGTACGGGACACTGCGCGAGGGAGGGAGCGGGAGGGAGATAAGGGAGGAACACGAAATGGGACACCACGAATATCGGCGGCCGGCGCGACGGTGGGCGCGCCGGGCAATAAGCAATAAAATCGAATCGCCACCATAAATCTCGACGAAGCGAGAAAATTCGAAAGAATCCGGCCTCGGTCGTGAGCTCCGTCGTGAAATGCGGAATCCAGTCGAACGAAACAAACAGAACACCAATCGGTGACGAGCAAGAACGAGATCGTTAGATCACCTCTAATGAGTGGTTTTCGTTATCCCCGATCAATTTTAACGTTTAAATCCTCATCGCTGAATATATATTATTCCGTAATGATAGGACGCAAAGAACGAATCTCAAAATTAACAATAAAAAAAAAACCTATAAAAAGTTAAAGGTTAACATGAAATGTAAAAAAGAAATTTTTAAAGTTAGATTAGTTAATTTTCTGGTCGTTAAAATTCAGAAATTCTTAATTATGGCAATTCTCACAATCGCAAATATTATAATTTCGACATCTCGACATTTTGACATAAAAGAAAATTAAAATATTCGTTTTTTATTCTTGTCCATTTTTTATTCTCAGTAAATTACAAGCATTGAAATCTCGATCTTTTGATTTGGCATGACGTCGGGCCAATCACCCTTCTTTTTAATTCAATGTCTTTCGCGGAGATAGCTCCGAGACACCGTGTATAACCGAAGAACAAGGGTGGAGAGAGACAGAGAGAGAGAGAGAGAGAGAGAGAGAGAGAGAGTGCGCGCGCGCGCGTGCGTGTATTATTTTATTATATATATATATATATATATATATATATATATATCAAGGGGCTATTGGGGCCACGTGACGCCAACGGACGGGTACCTCGCTCGGGAACGAGATCGCAATCATTCTTGAGTTATTCCAAACAGCGGCTCGAGTTCTCCGCTCTCGAGTATGTGGGTGAACGTGCCCACCGTCCGTCCCCCCTCGCCATCCTCCCCCCCCTCTCGTCTGACCCTCGAGTGACAAACTCGATTTTGATTGGAAAACGAAGCAATCCGCGGGGCCGGCTAGCCCGGCTACCTACATCACCCCGGTATATTAGCCTTCGAGGGCTGACGTCTTCCCGAGTCAAGTCGAAACCACTCGGCGGATATCTCTCGATAACGAAATTCATTTTTAATAATTATTTCAGAAAATAATATTCTTTCTGGTGGTTTTCAGAAATAACATCACAAAATTCATAAATGTGCGAGTTTGTGATACATGTCTCATGAAGTACTTTTTTTCTCACGAAAGTAAGACTCGCGAAACTTCCCCACGATTAAATACGTGTTTGGAGTTGCATTTTAATTTTTTAAAAATTTAATAAAATTAACATCTCGATAAACTCAAGAACGCTTCCTTGAGATGCATCTCTCTCTCTCTCTCTCTCCCCCCTCTCTCTCTCTCTCTCTCACACTCACTCTCTTGGAGAGGTGCATTTTGCAACCTTTTGACCTACGTGGAGCTTGTCGCGGCGTAGTGTTCGAGCAGGCACCATCTCTTCGGCAAGCATAAAGCATCCCCGAGAGCATCCCCGCCGTCACTTCCGCTTTTGTTACGTCCGTATATAGCACGCGCGCGCACATGTGTGCGCGACCGTGCACACACAGGCGTAGGTCGCGGTGCATCGTCGTCGACTTTGAACCACGTTCGATTAAGCCCCACCGGCGCGCGCGCGCGCGCGCGCGCGCGCGTGTGCTCCATCAGATTTTTCACGCGGTCTGATTGGCCGCTGTTGCACGGGGCCGTTCGTCAAAGCGACCACGTCGTTGACAAACTCACCCGATATATGCCGACCACCCCCGGTCGTGGTACACCCTCGATTTTATTGTTTCCCTAATTCTAGCTCGGGTATTTTTAAACTCGTCTTTCCACCCCGACGTCGATTCCAAATAAATGCATTAAAATCTAACTGACATGTTCTTAATTTCGAGTTTTC
>NW_028297098.1:14134034-14136534 GCF_055798465.1 Pogonomyrmex barbatus
ATCATCACGCGATTATCACCTTCTCTACAGATCTAGTGAGGAACTTCTAAATATACATACGTTTCGCTTCTCATGAACGGCGAGTACACACGCGTGAATCGCACTTGTTTTCTTTCTCTCTCTCTCTCTCTCTCTTGCTTCTTTCTCTTTCTCTCTCTCTGTATCTATCTCTCTCTTATGGATTCCTCTAATTTCAGCATGCAAGAGGAAAGACGAGATGGCGAACCAGGCAGAACACCAACAGCCCGCCCCCAAGAAACCGCGGCTGGTTTTCACAGACCTTCAGCGCCGTACTCTACAGGCTATTTTTAAAGTGAGTATCGCGCGCGCGCGCGCGCGCACACCCCTCCCTCCCCCCCACACACACACACACATACACATGTACACATAACATATACAACGCGTCAAACACACACGCGCGCGCATAGCATACATATACACAATACATATATACGCGCAACATACATACATACACAAAGCAGGTAACTTCTTATCCCCTTGTGATCGATAGTAATTGCCCTCTCCCTCCCTCCCCTCTCGACGATATTGCACAGGCAATTGAATATTGAGAGAGCGCTACCGCTGCCGACTGATCCGCCGCTTGTTAGCGGCGACTAACTTTCGCGGTCGAAAGCGCATACATACGCCCGAGTTCGAACTTGCACTCATCGCACTCGACTCGCGAGGACACCTGTGCCCCCCCGGTCGATAGACGTTTTCTTAAAACGTAGGCTCTACACGGGGGCTGGTCGCGCGCGTCCTCCCCCTCCCTCCGTTCTCCGTTCACCGAGTAAACCCTCGCACGGGAAACAGACGGTACACGCAATCGCGAAGTAAGAGCGCCTTACGTAAGAGCGCCTAAAGGCCTCCAAATACCGAGCGGTAACGGTTCGCGAAGGGAAACCACCCCTTTTTCCGAATACCACCTATTTACGTGGAAATCGAGCGAGGAGGAAAAGAGAGTGTGCCGCCAGCGGGTTTATTGCCTAGTCCGCCACGGGGCGCTGTTTACCCCCGCGGGGTAAACAGGAGAATAAATTTTCGAGCGTCTGCGCCTATTATTGCTAATTTGGACGGGAGAAAATGAAGACTCGGGGCCATCGGGGCCCCGCGTTCGCGCGGGAAAAACACGCCGTACGCTGGGGTGCTCGCGGAGATACCTGAAATTCAGTTGCGCGCGTCAACCGACCGCGCGCGCTCTCCGTCTATCGATCGGTCTTGAATAATTTCGCGGCCGGTTCTTTACTTATGCGCTCCGTATTTCAACCCGCTGATTGCAACCCCGAGCTGTTGCCGCTGCCGTTGCCGCCGCCACCGTCGCGGTTTCAAGAATGGACATTGATATTATTCGTCTCCTTATTAACGTCACGGCGGGGAAAGGAAGAAAATAGCACAATCCGAAAATGTGCTCCCTTCTACGATCGCACGGTCGCGGTCGAACGGCGCGGGTGGAAAGACGGGTCGTCGGACCGACGAAAAATCGAAAAGAAGAAAAGAAAAAAAAAAATGACACCGTCATGTCCATGTAAGTCCACGCGGAAACGATCGAACTCGCGAAATTCCGAGCGCGCAATCCGGCGTTGCCGCTCGTTACCGTCCGCCCGGCCGAAACTACGATTACAATTACAGGCAGACGCATCGCGGAACAATGAAACGTGATAACTCGTTTCCGATGACGATAAATTATCGCATAAATAGCGGCGGCGCGGGGGGCACATTCGCGAAATTGCCTTTTCTGCGAAATCAACTTTTCTGCTTTGTCGCAAAAGCGATTGCTTTTAGATCGAATAGAATTTTTTTCCGCTATTGGCGGGTCGGGCGCGAGGGCGGGCGGAGGGGGGAGGGGGGGGTGAAAAGGGGCGGGGGCGCGAGTATTACTCTTAATGATCAATTTTTTTTTTCTGCCCACACGCACGTGTGCGAGGCCGCGGTGCGCGGCACGCACGTGTGTTTGTCGTTCGCATCAAATTTGATAAATCTCGACGATTCGCTCGATCGGCCGGATTATTGGAACGATATTTCATAGAAACGGAATAATCCGGAATGCGATTGCAGAATCGCGCAGGAATCACGCGTCCGCCTATTAGCCGGACATTCTATTTCATGAACATTTCGGTTAAAAGTCAATCAGTTCCCGATTCGAAAGAACGATATATAAATCGGATTAATTTAATCAGAAGCGCCGGTGCCTCGATCGATTTCATTAAGAACTCGCCGCTAAATGGCAAAATGGCACTCGACCGAAATAAACGGGGTAAATTCGCCAAATCGAGTATACGATCGAGTCCGCTCGCGCGTTGTATGTGTGTACGTTGTACGCGCGAGCGGAATATCTAATTGGAAAAAAAAGAAATCTCGCTGATCCAACTCCTCTGCGGGAAGTCTCGAAATACGTATTCTTAAGTGACAGTAAGAAGGGAAAAAATTAATTTGCCAGATTGAAGAACGCGAGAAGAGGAGCTCTCTCTCTCTCTCTCTCTCTCTCTCTCTCTCTCTCTCT